>NC_061519.1:11372500-11672500 GCF_022379125.1 Scophthalmus maximus
ACAGTCGTATAAAAGCGAGCTCTCTCCCAATCCTTTTCCATTCCTATATTTTTTTTAAAAATCACTGTGTACATTTCTCCTTTTACCTTCTTCCAGTCTTCAGGAGACATGATTTTGATCTGGTCGGCAGGAACCAGATCCTTCAGCATTTTGGGGATCATGACAAACTGTGACCGGTCTGAATCTACTTTGGATCTGAACAGGAGCCCTCCCAGGCTGATCATGTCCTCTCTGGTGCAACTGTGGTATCCCCGCAGGTACTTGGGCATCTCCTGCATGGAAACAGAACAGAGGAACAGTGCACCGCGGCGATTCAGGGTTGTTCAAAAATGGGTGAAAAGTCATTATCACGATGAAGAGTACAGTGCGTGTGGTCGTAAGTTGTACCTGTGGGAAATGGAAGGTGAGGTCTGCGACCAGGTCTTTCCCCGGGCTCACATTGAACCACAGCTTCCTCTTAAATATCACCAGGTAGGGATTGTTGGCCTGGTTGCCTGGGGGGGAACAAAAAAAACAAACAAATCATAAATATTAAAATGAGCTGACATATTAACAAAACCGGGGGTGTTAATATGATGCATTACCTTCTTTCCCCTTTTTTAACTTCTTAGGGAAGTCTGACGTCTGCCTCAAACTGTCAAAGAAATATTTCTGCTCCTCCAAACTTATGACCTAAGAACAGACAGAAGAGAATAACACTGATGGGCTGTTCCTCGGATATCGCATTAGTATTTGTGAGAAAGATTCCCTGAAGGAGAGATTAAAATTTATGACCCAATTGTCCCATCTGTTTGTTTTTCTATCAATGCAAAACAAACCACAAAATGTCCCTTCAACCTGGAAACAATACATCCAATTACATCTCTGCCTTTTCTGTCACACATGTCAACAATTGTCTTGAAAATAGGAATCTCGAGAACAGGAACATCAACAAACACAACCTTGCTCTGCGTTTTCAGGTAGAGGCCGAATCCGTCCGGCGAGTTCAGGCTGAGCTGAGAGGCAATGCGGCAGCACAGGTCTTGGATCGAGGTTGTTGACGTTACCTCGTATATCTGGGCGACAGCAAAGGACAGTAAGAAATCACAACTCAATGTCTGATGATATCCAACTCAAAAGATTAGTTTGACATTTTGGGAAATTCCCTTATTGGCTGTCTCGTCAAAGTTTAATTAAGAAGAGTTATATTGCTGCCATGTCATGTATGGTTAATATGTAGCTGTCCTTAAAAAAGATAACTGAAAATAATACGGTGAAAATGTGTTTTTAATATATGTTTGTTTACATAAATGATGTATAACTATGAAAATGAAAAACAGAACAGAACTAGAGATGAAACTGAGAAATAAAAAGGAAAATGAGATGATGAAATGAGTTTTGTTCCACCTTTCTTCCACTAGCGAAAAGAAAGACGTTATGCCAGTTAATATCAACGTCATAATCAATTGTCACAGAGCCCAAGCAGCGCCAAGAGTATGCGCAGACTAGTGTAAATCTATTCGCAGTGTTGAGAGGAGAGTGTCATGTCTTACGTCGCTTGTGTCGTTTGGGAAATGGACTTTATGGAAGATCAGGCTGCTGTTCTGCTGGATGGCGTCCACTTCGACCAGATGGGGAGGAAGCATCCTGGGCTCCTTACTGAGAGTTCAAAGCACTCAGATGAATTAATACTTCCGCACGAAATATTACACACATCAGAAATAAAGTTGTACAAACTGCACAACTTGAAATTGAAAGTTTAAAATTTCAAGGAGAGAAATTCATTTGGAATGGTTGTTGTTTTTTTAAACGAAATAGTTCAGTGCTGTAAATTCAGTGGTATTCAAATTCTAAACAATCAGCAGTGATTGCATTTCCCATTTAGGTATTCAGTTGCTGCTGAAATTTAAAGGTGACATATTGTGCTCATATTCAGGTTCATATTTTTAATTTGGGTGACCACTTGAACAGGTTTACATGCTCTAAAGTTCAGAAAAAGCATCAGTGTTCTCATACTGCCTATTCCTGCAGCTCCTCTTTTCACCCTCTGTCTAAAACACTTGGATTTATTTTAGCTGAACCAGTCATTCAGAGCCAGGCTGTATGGTTTAGCCAGCTCACAAAAATGACAGGGTCTTTTTTCCACAGTTTGTGGGTTGGCAGGCTCCACAGATTAAAACATTTATGTGCACAAACACTGAAAAGGTGATTTTTGCATAATATGTCACATTTAAATTTGATTTTTCTTTTGATAATGTTTGTATCCCTTTAAAAAACCTTGAGGTTGAAAAAAAATCATATTACCCCACTTTTTCTGTTTGTCTGACTACCAAAGAATATTTCACAGAAAGGGGAAACTTATGCTCATGATATAAAGACTAAAATGTCATTAGGATTTAGTCAGTTCAAGTGCATCATTACCATCAACGTAGGGACTGCTCATTTTTCAATCTCCACTATAGACTAATGATAATCTCCCAGTACATCTTACTTTTCCAAACTTCACTGCACATAGTTCACGAACAGTAACACCTTGCGCATGGATCTTGCTACGTGATCTATGATTTTTAATTTCCGTTTTTGCATCTGCCACCTGACCTGAACATGCCCTGCAGCCTCTGCAGGCAGACGGCAGCAAGTGGGTCTCTGGGCCGCGACTCCAGGAAACACTGAGTGTGTCTCAACAAATTGTGACTTGGCGGGAACAAGCCTGAGCACAGCCACATCAGCTGCCACCCACGGTCAATACTCAACCTGAGAGAAAGAGAGAGGGGAAAAACATGTTAAAATGTTGGTTTCTAAATCTTCTTTTGCTTCTTTAAACTACATAGGTAAAAGGCTGATAATGCACCTGTTGTTGTTGCTGGTCATCTGTCTCATAATCTGGCAGTAGATCTCATCCTTCAGGGCTTCGTGTTGCGTTGCCGGACCAAAGATCTGGTCGGTCAGCTCGACAGAGCTGCGGACGTGTTTGACGGGGTAGTCGCCCATATACTTCAGGATAGGTAGCAGCTCAGGGTCAAGGACTGATCATCTTTTCTATACAGACCGTCCTTTTTTTTAAAATGACAAACTGGTGAACAATATTATGTTGTTAGGTAACTTAAAAACACCTTTATTCTCAGATGTTTGTTGACTGGATAAACAAAGGCTACATAATACACATTACGTCTAGTTCCTGGAACAAAGAGCTGTGGCTTTTGTATAGATTAAGTAATTCAATATACAAAAAGACAAACAAGACAATATTTTTATTTCAAAGGATATCAATGAAGGCGTTGCAGGCAAGGTAGCTGAGGTCAGAGTTGCGGACCAGGCTCTTCATCAGTGGCTGCTTGAGCGGTTCTCTGGAACAAGCCCACAGCTTCTCTCGAGCAAACCCTCTGGATGACCCCTGTCGACCCACATCTTTACCTGCAGCCCTGCGGTGGGAAGAGATCAGTGAACTCACCGAGTGTTTTTGCTCTTTGTAATATTTGAAACAAACTGGTGATGAATACTGACTGAACAAATCTACCTGGAGATGACTATTTTAACATTTCAAAAAGTCCCAAATTGTTAAGCATAAAATTCAATTACCTAAAGTTCTCAAGCGCAAACTCTTTTAAAGTGACAGGAGCCACGGCTTCGTCTCTCTGTGGGGCGCTTTTTGCAGCTGAACGCTTCCTCTGGCCTGGACTGAGCAGCTCCTGAGGGGTCAGAGTTCGTCGGTCACTCATAGCACAAGGGGCACATGAAAAAGGGGAATGAAGTATTGATTGCCAAAGGTGGTATGGTACATATATTAATATATTGTTTTAGATCCTGTCCTATGAGTGAAGTGCAAATCTTTTGATCGGATGAAAAGTGTCAGCAAGCTTTTTTGTTTTTATGCCATTTTAGTTTTGCGTAAGGCATTTATGTCAGTTAGTATCAATACTGTATTGAGTGTCGGTTACTTAACATCAGAAAAAGACCTATTGTTTGTGAGCAAAATTAGAATTGGATCACCTCAGTGAGGCGTGGTTTGAAGTGTCCAATCATAAAATGAGTGAAAAAATGTACGTTACATTCACATTTACTTTATTCTAATGTTTGTTTTTGTAATTCTGCTTTGACATATTCACCATCAGTCTAAAAATGTGAGATCTAAAGGAAACTCTACCAGCATTTCTTCAGTCGGCCTGGTGAGAGTTGGCAGGAACTGCACGGTGTCCTTATCGACGGCTCCGCTGCTGTCGGTTCGCTGGTTGGTCGCTCTGAACCAGTTCCCCTCGGGAGGATCGTCCTCGTCTTTCTCTACCAGCAGGAGGTCGCCTCGTTTGCAGACGAGGAACGTGGGGTCATCTGTTGTGGAGGAGAGACGCGGTCATGAGTGTTTTAGTGCACGGTGAGCTTTTTTTTCCCTGCATGCTCACACACAAATATATACAAAAGGTGCATTAATATGTGTGTTTATGCTGTCTCATGTGCAGGTGTGTGTGTGTGTGTGTGTGTGTGTGTGTGAGTGTGAGTTCACTATCCTATTCTGTAAACTCCTACCTGGTCTGCTGGTATCCTGCTGAGCCAGTGCATACACCGAGTGCTGTCTCAGCCCTTCCAGGTTACTGTCTATAATTGCAGCCATGTCCACAGCCTCCCCACTCCTCAGGACAAAGTCTCCTCGGATTGTGGACAAATTCACTGACTGGGCACTGTCACTGAACAGATTTTTTAGATATCACAGTTTCATTTTATGGTTCTATCAAAATTCTAGGGATTCCAAATACCTTCAAAGGCAGTAAATTAAAAAAAGAAAATAAATAACAAATATTACCCATACCTATTTGCTTGGACTTCGTTCACTTCCAGGTAAGGAAGCTCCAAGAGTTTCTTTTCTCTTCCGTCCATGAAGAAGATGCCTTTCCAGTTTACTGCCACCACAAACCTGCTTTTTGGCAAAGGAGGCCCTGAGGACAAAGAAAGGAATGCAAATGTTTTAATTGCTGCGTTGTTGAACAGTTGCCTCTTTTTCATTTTGAACTGGAACTCCAAGTTCAAAGGGGAACTTTGTACACTTTACATAAAGGGGAAATATACATATATTTATCTGAAATATATCTGACAGCAGATACATATTAAAATATCAACTGCATTCGATAGCAAGATTCATCTGCAATAAGCCCAGCTGCACAAAGAGTATGTTGTTTAGCCCCTTACAACAAAACAAAAGAAACAATAATTTCAACGCATTTGTAGGTCATAGGGTTGCAAAGAAATATGGAATTTCTGGGTATTGAGGACATTTTATTTTGCATTGTAAAATGTACAAGCAAAAACTGTAAGTTGACTAACCTGACATCATTGTAACTTCATAAAACTTGGAGAAGTGGAGCGGCCATTTTTCCCGGGCACTGTCGACCAATTCCCCTTTCACGCTTTCTCTGCTCTGCATCCCGATGACATAAGGACCCTGGATCGAGACAAGCAGGTAAGATTTATCTTGAGGTGCCTCGCTTTTATTGTCCTCACATGACACAGACATAAAAGAAGATATATATTTCAGGCTCATGTTTAATTGACAGATACACAGACTTATTCCGCTCCTTTGTTTGACTGCATGGCACTGCACCTGGGAATGTGCTGAGCTGATGAGCTGGATCCATCTCGCCATTGATTTGTTCTCAATGAGCGTGGTGGCAATGCACTGCTCAACCACCCGCCGCACGTTCTCTTTGCTGCACGCGGAGCCAAACTGGGTGTAATAGTGCTTCACTGCCAGCTGGACATAATCGTCCTCCTGAGGGATACAATCACACACATTGCAGGACACAGTTTACGCAAATTGATGTCATGTTTTTTGTTGCCACATATTGATATAATTTTATGTGATGGAACAGGAAGGGTGTTTCCCAAATCATTGATATCTACAGTACAACAAGGAAGTGGTAGTGTATGGAAATCTGGTCGCTTTGAGATTTTAAGTGCTAAGTCGGCACGATGCACTGCTGGTACCTATTTAGCAACATGTTGAGTAATATCTTAAGAACGGTGTTAATGTATGTAATTAAAAAATAAAATATTAAAAATTGGGTGAGGAAAAAATACATTTTTATACACTTGCTATTTTTGTCCTCTTGGGGGCAGCAGAATCAAGCTGTAAGCACATCATTAGCAAACAGTTGCTTTTCTAAACATCCCACGTATATAAGCAGCAACAAAATAATTAAGTTGGAGTTCTGTTTCTGACCACTTGACAAATTTAAATTTTATATTATAATATGACTAATATTTACTCTACCTTTAGCATTGTCATGCTCTCCCAGTGTTTGGCAGCTAAATGTTCCACAATGTCTATAGGCTAGTCGCTAACTATGTGTGTTTGCGGTTGAGCTAAAAGACGCTAAAATGCTCTGAAGGGCTGCGAGAAACTGTACAGTTGGGTAATACATTTATATCTGAGGGGTTCGATATTAGAAAACGACCTAATTTGCATCACATAACACAGTAATGTAGTAGTTTGACCCATTGTTGATATATTGATCATGATGATGAATGTAAGTTTTGATGACTCTGGTCAACCAGAGACGAGACCATTCCAAGTGAGCAGATAACTTTGATTTCAATAACAATGGATGTATTATAACAATAATAGTGCTGTTGCTTTACAACATTAAAAAGTAGTATCAGTTGTCTTTTTTGGTTTTGTACTAGTCAAATGTTTGTTTCTTTGACATCTGTCATTAGGAGTGGAGTAACAATGAGGAATGGCATATGGCTCACCTTCTCACTGACATACTCTCCCGACTTGATTCCCATGATGACCTGTCTGTAAATCAGGTCTGTGCTGATCGGGTCTGATGAGCAGTCGTGCCACGGTGTGAACAGTTCCTTGCGGATGGAAAGACTCCAGGGGGCGTCCTTCTCCTCTTTGCCCTGCCTCTTCATCTCTTGCTCACACTGAGACACTGCGTCCAGCACATGCTTCCCACAGCTGCCCAACGACCACATCTGGAGACCGAAGGCCGACAGGGTTTGGAATTAATGCAGCTCTCTACAACATTTTGTACGAGAAGTTAATACTAGACTGACAAAATTCGAGAGTTTGGGATAATCTGGACCTTTTCATAGAGGCTGATGTACAGGGAGAATCCATAGGTGTCTTTGAGACCAGTGCTTTCAGCCATGGCTTGACAGATTTCAGCAGAGGTGGAGGCCGATTCCAGATGTAGACCGACAGTGCGGCCGTCCATTAGGGTCACAGAGACATCTATGGGCTGCTTGGACTTGGCAGCCTGTAAGTGGAGGGAAGGAAAAGGAGACTGGATTGAAACAAGGAAACAATCCAGCAACATCTGATTGCATAGACAACTGAAATTAGGAATTCTGGATTTTGTCAAAACAGCGGCAAATCAGAAAATCACAGAAAATTCAACAATGAACCTTGGAACCAATAAATCACTGTCAGCAGCAAGCAGAGGTTGTGGAAAAACAGAGATTATCATAACAAGAAAACAAATATGGAATTAAGCATTCTTACCTGTAGCTCTATCCAACAGGGCAACTCTTTCCTTTCTCCATTGGCTCTTATACGACGCAGGCGCTCAGTGCAATATGCTCCATAACCACTTGGGCCTCTGCGGACAAAACTCTCCAAACACTGAGGAGCAGTAAAAAAAAAAGGGCAAACATGATGATATATTGTGTATGAATACGTGGGATTTCCATGATGTTCTTTGGTACTTTTCGTTCAAGGTTTAAACTAAAGAATAAAAAATTGTAATAGTAGCAGTAACATTGTTACAAATCTTACGGAGGCAGAGACATACAATGACACAGAAATAAATAAGATCATGAAAAAGTACATATTCACTGCATCAGTACAACCACAACCTTTGTTAAGTAAACTTGGAGTGTTATACTAGTTTTTGTTTTAATCCTGTAACCATACAGTTGAGTAGGATCTTCGTAATATCTGATGTTTATCTTCACTTTCTTATGTAATTTTACTACTTGGATCATGTACTTACGAAAGGGCATTGTGACCTACATGGTGAAGTAACACTGTTAATCATCTTTAAGGGGGCGTGCTTTGAAATAAAAAAAAATTTTTTTCTCCAAATTCAATGGTGTAGACAACAGGGAAACAGGTCTGGTGGCTCTTATCACGAACTGTCTTTGTCACTGAACGACCTTCTGCAGACTGACCTCCATGAGCAGGTCGGTCGGAGGGAAGATCCCGAGACAGATGGAAAGGAGGGTCCAGCCTTGCACACGGCTCTTACGGTTCTTGTTGTTCACCAGCTGCTTACAGATCTGGCAGTAAATCTCGTCCCTGCGCAGAGAAATAAACACATGAGAGAAAACGGTAGAAAACTGTGTGAACCAAAAAGCAGAAGGTGAACTGATCAATGAGAGCAACAGGATTTACAAGGAGAATAAAATGTGGTTGACTGATAATGGAGAAATTAAATTGTATTGAAATTAAATTGTATATAAAATAATGCAAATGTTTTAAAGCTACAATCAATGTATATTTATTCTTGTACAAAAGTGTGCTTGGCACGAACATAACACCTGCACATCTATGTTTGTTTATCCCATGGGATTGAGTGCTCCGTTTTTACCGTATGTCTCGTCTCGACAGAGCGTAACCGACGATAACGTGCAGTTTTTCCAGGGATGAAAGGGGCCGATCCAGTGTCGGACCCTCTCCGATCAAAATGTCCTCATCCTCCGTCATGTTCTCCGGCTGGTTGAGATGACGGACAATGGGAACAAATTAGCCAACGACACAGACTGAATGATGAATGCTGCAGTGACAGTTGGCGCTGACCTCCTCAGGAATAGCAGAGGCTCTTCTGTTTTCGCTTCCATACTTTTTCTTGTTCTTCCTCAGGATTTTCTGTTCAGAAAAGGTAGTTTTAGAAAATTAGAGAACAGACTAATGAAAAATAGGTCAATATATATTAGGTTTGCCACCATATCACTGGTTGTCTAAAAGTTGCTTTTAAACAATTGATTCTAATTCTAATTCAATTCTTCTACCATGACCGGTACACATATATTTTGTGTGACTATAGTGAAACAGTGCACTTCCACCAACCACTAGCTTTCTGACGTGTCAGATTACAGATATTCAAATACCATACTGGTGCTGTATAATTTAAATGTTCAGTAAATACTATTTTAATATTATATATTATGGCATTTATTGCTAACTACCTCAAATCCTGTGTGGCAGCATATTTTAGTGTTATGCTTTCTCGTGACATGTGGTGTTCTGACTTCCTTACCTGGTCAAGTCCCACCAGGCTGCTCAGCCTCCTGCCCTGTCTGAGAGGCAAGTTACGCTGCAAGATGGTGCTGGACACTTGAGATAGTGCATCCGCAGATTTTGGTTCTGGTATGTCCCCCATGAAGCGCAGAATAATCCACCACACAGTCAGACATGCCTGGGGGAGAACGAGAGGAAGAAACCGAGCGTGAGAAAGAACATTTTGGAGTTGACAGTAAGAGGAGAGCTACCTGACCGTAATGTCCGTCCTCTCACCAGCGCATCACCCTCGTCGTCGTGGGGCAGAAGGGGAAGCCGGAGTCTCTGGGTGATGTGCGTGTGAGAAAGGTTGCTCTGGAAGTGAAGGATGCTGAATCTGTAGAATGACAACTCGTCGCTGTCTTCATCAAAGTCATCTTCATCTTCTTCCTTGAATGGAGAAGGTGGGGCCGATGCTCGGGCGACGATTTCCGAGTCTGGCCCGACGGTGGTTTCCTCTGTTGGCTCTTGAAAGTTCTGCTTCTTCTTGACAGTCAAACAAAATTAGAGGTTCATACAGTATTTCAAACGCGTAAGATGTGAAATGTGTTAATGTCAATTCAGCAGATTACACAACAGAGAGATCAGCTAACCTCAAACGTGTCTGATTCTGTTGCTTTTTGTTGGACCACTTCTACAGCAGGTGCAGGCTGGAAAAGATCTGAATTGTCCTCGGAATCCTGTTCAGCTAGCGGCTCTGGCTCCAACTCCGACCGTGGCTCTGGCCCCGACTCCAACTCTGACTGTGGCTCTGACCGTGGCTCCAGCCCGGACTCAGACTCCAACTCCGACTCTGGTTCCGGCCCTGACTCCACCTCCGACCGTGGGTCTGACCGTGGCTCCGGCTCCGACTCCAACTCCGACTCTGGTTCCGGCCCTGACTCCACCTCCGACCGTGGGTCTGACCGTGGCTCCGGCTCCGACTCCAACTCCGACTCTGGTTCCGGCCCTGACTCCACCTCCGACCGTGGCTCTGACCGTGGCTCCGGCTCTGACTCTGACTCCTGCTCCGGGTCCGACTCCAACTTGGACTCTGCCTCCTCGTCATCTGGCTGTGACGCATTGTCAAGCTTTTCCAGTCCCTGTTGAAGCACCAAAATTATTTGGCCCATGTTCTCTTTCTCCGGGGGTCCGGCAGAGGCCTGTGATGGGTTGGGGAGTAGAGAGGAAGAGGGAAATAGGAATAGAACACCCCATACCTCATGACATTCACTATTTCATTGTTTTTTTCTAGTTTCATGACTTCCAGCACTTACGTCATCCCTCATCTTCTGAGCTGCCCTTCTGGCCAGGAGTCCTCTGGAGTGAGCCTGCAGCAGAATGACCGCCTCTCTTTTTTGTTTCCAGCCCTTCCTCATCTGGTAGCCTCGCACCTACAGTTAATCAGCACTTATAGATTATCTTAACAGGAATATTTTGTGATGCAAATGGGAACAGTATTTTTTGCCTTTTCTATAAAAAAGGGCAGAATAAAATTAAAACATTAAATTACTTTCTTCCCACTATTGATTTCCATTAAAAAAAAGTAGCTATTTAAATTTGTAACGAATTCTCAATGAAATTGAAACCCCCGCATGTTGAATGCATTCATTATTAATTATCCACAATGCAAAAATATTTAAATCATACGCTTTAAAATACAGAAAGAGGTAGTATATACAGTACCTGCATAAATACAGGAAATATATATATATATATATTTTATATATACTTAAATAATAACCCAATAAACTTAAATTAAAATTCTGGGTAATCTGGGACATTCGAAAACGAATAGACACATGTTGAACAGTACATGCCTGTGTCTGTATGGTGAGTGCTGCTGCACACTGTCTTTGGTACAGTAACTGGAGTTTCCGACCACGGATCTTTGACCCCAGCCGTTCGTAGCCGTGCTTGAGCTGGTTGGAAAAATACAGTAAAACAATGGATAAGGTCACTGGACCAGGAAGTCCAGACTCATCAGATACATGCTCGGATGTGAGTTCTACGAAACGTCACCAACGCATCGGACCTTTCTTTGCACTTTATTTTCCCTGTAGGCTCTCCAGTTCCTCTGCAACAGCACAGCTGACCTTCGCTTCTTCAGAAATGTCTTTCTAGAAAGGAGATAAAGCAAGGTCTTTGAGGAATAAAGAGATACAAAAATATCTACAATCTACAAATGTTTTTCTTTTTCTTTGTTGTCTCCCTATTTAATTTTGCAGCATGTATGCCAATAAAGTAACACTATATGCAGCTACAGCATCCACATACCTAATGTAATGTAATGTAAAATAATGTGCTGTACCCGTGACCCCTTTCAAAATTTTTCAGTTCATGATCTCTGTCTCATTAATTCTTTATTCTTCTCGGATACTGCACCTGTCCCTGTGGGTGACCAAGGCCCTCTGGATCACCCCAACTATCCTGCTGAGTTCTTGTTCCCTCATTCGTTCCAGTATGGCGTCGTGGGCATCCTGAAATACGACAAATTTTATGTTCAAATTTGTCTCTGCAATCACATGTCCCCCTAGCTTGATAAGAAAGCACCTTAATGATAATCAACTGCAGCGTACAGTAACGACAAGAGAGAGGCCGTGATGTCAACATTAGACACTTGCTGGTCTGGTTCATAATACTGATACTACTCCACCAGTCTGCAGTGATGTTCAGCCACTCATGCATTTTTCTGTACCTTCAGGAAAACCTTGGTCTTGCCTATTTTCCACTCCTCCTCTTTAAGCGCCGCCTGGCAGATGGCTGCACAACAGGCAGCAGCTTTCTCCTGGAGAGACAATCAAGTATTAATCTGAGTGCTGACGGAAGCCTAATGGCAGTCCAAGAACAAGACAGAAGAAACCTATTCATCCATTTAATCTTGACAGAGATTACATGAAACCAGCATTGAACAAAGTCAGGACTATGTCATGACTTACAGTTCTGGGATCACAGATGGTCGTCTTCAGGAACACCCTGTAGCGCTGCACAAACTCCTCAAAGGGGAAGCGGATGGGGTATCCCAGATTCCGGATGCGGATGGTGTCCACCATGCCGGAGTATCTCAGCTGACGCATGCAAAGCCCTCTGTCGAACACCTAGAGCGGAGCAGATTCAAGTGGGGTTGAATACTCAGTCTGTGTTTAGGCAGCTTTCTGTCCTCTTCCCTCACAGCAAAAGCAAAATGACAGTTTTTCACCTTTCACTTTTCAACCAAATCTAGAAGTGGTGTACATGTAGGCAGAGACGTCTTTTCAACCAATTTTTTTGCAGGGTGGGAAATAACTAAACAAATATATAAGTTTGGACCAGATGTAGGCTAAAACGAAAAATGATCACAATTCATCCTCATGAGAACATGATCTCCTCATCCTCTGGGAACCATGATTGTCTGTCTGTACAAAATACATGCGCCAAGCCATCCAACCTACTGGTGGTGCTGTAAGAAACATCAGGTCGTCAGTAGGAGTAGTAGGAAGGCTTATCCTCTGGGGAGACGGACTGACTGGCATTGGCAGAGCCACACTACTAACACGGCTTAACAGAAAATCAAGTCAAGGAAGATTTTCAAACTTTTAAGGGTGAGGAAGGAAAGCCTCCTGTTTACTCCAACACTGTACTTTACACTGTGCGTTAGCAGGTTATGTTTTTCAGGAAATTTGCCCAATGGTTTATGGCACAAAACAGGAAGAGATCACTGTTTACAGTGCAAGATGGCAGATGGAATAGGGATGGAAGGCTGATTGGAATATTCCCCTTATTGCCTTCTAACAGATGAACCAAAGCAACATATCAGGAAATAACAGGAAATAAGGGGGGAAGTCTCAACCTCATTGACTTATCTTATATATTAGTTCAGTGATATGGTTATGTTTAAGAAAAAACGCTATATTCTGTGTGTCATTGTGGACCTCCACACTGCAGGAGTGGCTCTGACGTCACTCACCTCAGACTGCTTGTCACTGTTGGGCTTAAAGCAGCGGACGAAGAAAGGCTGGCAGGTCGACAGAGCCTTCATGAGGGAGTCCAGAGACTGACGGAACTGACCGCTCAGCGTTGGCACTGGTTTACGTTTGTCAGTCTGGGCCTGCGCGGGTGATGGAGAGAGAAGACAACACAGTGACAACTCTGACACCACTGGTCACCACATTGACATATTTAACTTGAGAAATAGAAAAGATCTTGCATATGTCGCAATACGAATCTGAGCTTCGCACTGATGAGTTTATGCTGCTTGTACCCGTATGGAGCTCTTGGGTGTCATGATGACCCTTCTGTTGTTCGTAATCTTGACCCCATTGGTCGAAAGATCAGTCTCAAATATCTGGCGAAGTAGCGCATTGGTGGTCTTATCAATTGTCTTGATTATGTCAAAACTGAAGGCATCTCTGTTCTTTTCCAGGAACCCTGAATGAAAAAAAAATAAATTAAATTAAAAAAAAATTATGAATGACATAACAGTTGAACACTTTGTCTTCAGTTGGACTTATTGAAATGTGTTTGTGTACCTTGGGAGTCATAGGAAACCACGCCTGCAAAGTGCTTGATGCCAAAATGTGTGTCGTATTCTGTCTTTGAGGCGATGTAGGTCTTGTTCCCACTGTGTTGTTGGTTCATCTTGTTGAGCATAGTGACATCTGAGCCCTGCAACCCACCAAATTTAAAATTAGATGTTTTGTTTTTTTACAGTGATATGATTAAATAACAGTTATCACACAACAGCAAAGCTCCACCTTTGGAAAGTGGCTCTCCTCGTCAATCAGAGCCAGCAGGTTACAGGCTTTCCCCGCCAGAAGGTCCAGGATGTTCTGGTTGTCACTGAAGTCGATCTTGTTCCACACCACGCCCTCTTTCAGGTACTCCTCCTGCTCCAGCTTGAAGATGTGCGCCACGAAGAACTGCTGGAGCTTCTCGTTTGCGAAATTAATGCACAGCTGCTCAAAACTGGAAAACGACAGAATGATGTTTTGTTGAAGGTTTTAAGAAGTATAGCTGCGGAGTTGTGCGACACTCGAGCCTGAGCCCGGTAGATATGGTTCGCACCTGTTGGTGCTGAAGTTCTCAAAGCCAAAGATGTCGAGCAGGCCGATGGACAGGAAGGAACACTCGGGGCTGTTGGTCAACTTCTTGTAGGTGACACTGTTGATTTTGCCAACAATCCATATGAACAGCTTGTTGTAGATAGCCTGAGAGGTGAGACATGCAGTACATCACAAATCAATGTAGTCTTCTGAGCACTAACAATAAGTTCAAACTATAATGGAGAATATTACGTTATGTTGCGACTCATCCATCCCTGGATCCCCGTGTTACAAATCAACTCATCCCGTTGAATCGGGACGCTCCCTAACGCCGTATTAAACCGTCAATCAACATTTATAGTTATGTTTCTTTCACCAACGAACAATAAGGAAACATTTTACACACACGCCAACTGATTAACCATCACCGGCCTGGTTTTACTACCTTGACGAAGGCGTCTCTACAGAAGGCGGCCTGTTCGGAGCTGAGGGGCGTGGTCACCCTCTCTCTGTTGGTCATAAAGGAACGGTGGGTCAAACTTGTCGCCAGCGAAGACGTCTCTACCTGCAAACAGCAAACAAAATAGACGTCACAATGTAATGCTGATCATGTAGAGGCAATGATCTCTCTGTACGCTAGGGGACTCACCTCCAGCAGAGATGCGGCCACAGTGAAATGTTCCGACTTGCTGACGTCACTGGTCTCCAGGTTGTTTTGAGTGGTCGCTGATGGAAAGAAAAGATCGGTAACAACAACAACAATTGTCAATATTTTGTTACAAAGGTAAATCCTAAAAAAATAACATGACGATGATCTGGGGATACACAATATATTTGTGGTAGAAATAAGCACTACCCAATTTTGTGGTACTTAAAGCCCCAGTGTGTAATTTCCTGGCGCCATCTAGTGGTAAAGTTGCATACCTCAACCAACTGAGCGACAGGGGACACTTTATGGTGGCGCACCACTGATTCCATTTCTGGTTTCCGGCAGCGCTGACAATTTAACGCGAATGCAACGTATCCTGGACCGCTTTGTGCAAGAACCGTATTCAACACAACATAGCAAAAATGGCGACTTACACGGAGGTCGGTCCCCCTCATGTAACTATATTTAACTCATTCAAGTTGACGAAAAAACATTGGTTCTTTGTTGCAGGTGATTATACATATATGAACACATAGTTAGGGTGAATATATTCAATTTCTGTGAATAAGTTCTTCTTAATATCAGACACTGAGAATTTAGCTTCATACTACTAAAATAGAAGCACCATACTAAAACTGGGTAGTTTCTCCCTCAGTTCTTTGTGGCATAGTTTCCATAAGATGTTGGAGACTTTCCTTTGAGATTCTGCCCGACTTAGACGTGACTGCACAACATCATTTTTTGCAGATTTGTCAGCTACACTTTCGCGATGCCAATCTCCTTTTTCTACCACTTCCCAAAGGCGTCCCGTTGGATTCAGATCTGTCGACTGGGCAGGCCACCGAACAAACCCGAGTGTTACTTTTTGTTTTGACGTGGTACATTATCATGCCTGAAGTGGCCATTAGAAGATTTTAAACTGTGGCCACAATGGGACACAAGTGGTCAGCAACAATGCGCCGATTGGCTGTGGCATTCAAACGATGATCGATTGGTATTCATGAGCACAAAGCGAGCCAAGTAAACATTCCCCACACCATTATAGTCCCATCAACAGCCTGGACTGTTGACACTGGGCAGATTGGGTCCGTGGATTCATGCTGCCGATGCCAAACTCTGACCCGACCATCTGCAGCCTTGGCAGAAATGTATGTTTTTCCAGCCTTCAACTGTCCAGAGTTGGTGAGTCCCTGTCCACTGCAGCCTCACATTTCTGATCTTGGCTGGAAGAAGTGAAACCCCAATGTGGTCGTCTGCTGCTGCTGTCGCCCATCCGCCTCACGTTTTCATGTGTTCTTCATTCTTCTCCTCTGCTCACCACAATTGTTGAGAGTGTTTGTCAGAGTTACCGGATCCTTTCTGTCTGCTCAAGCCAGTCCGGCAATTCCGCTCTCACCTTTCTCATGAACAAGGTGTGTCTGTCCACAGAACTTCTGTTCACTGGATGTTTTTTTGGATGCGCTGGAGAGAACTCTAGAGACTGATGTACGTGACAATCCAAGGAGATCAGTTTCAGAAAGGCTCCAACCAGCCCATCCGGCACTAACAACCAAGCCCCGGTCAAAGTCACTGATGAACATTCTGATATTTGATGTGAACATGATTTTGTGCACTGCACTGATGGGATAATTGCATTCATTGTCGAGGAATTCCTCTCCTCTCTGTGAGACTGCAAAGACGAGTGTTTCATTCACTACGGGAGGTCATCTTATCTACGGCGGGCCGAGACAGTCGGTGGTTAGCCTGAAGGCTTCTCGATGTGTCATAGAATTTAGGTTAAATCTTCCAAGAAGCACTTTGGCAAATATAGAACATACTCAGCCAGAGCATTACTACGGAGATAGCCATTCAGTTTGTGGAATGATGACACTACTCTGTCCGAGACCGAGGATATTTTTGGGACACGACGGACTGACCACTTGTTGATCAGTGTAAAGAAACCAGAAAATCTCCTCGATAAATATATGGGGCTCTCGTAATAAATACTTCCACGTCTCCGTCTTCCTGAGTCAGCTTCAACTCCGTCAATTTTTCCATCAGACTAATGAGCAAATGAATGTGCCTGTGAGGAGAACTAATCAAGTCTTTTATTCCTTCTGCTATTAGGCTGCTCAACACAAACAATGCTTATCATAAATGACGGCTACTGGACTTGTTGTCTTTTATATTGGTTTATTATGGCCTTGGATTATTGTCTCTTTTATTTTAATACTTTTTATTTTAGGCTCATGATTATCGCAACCGTCCCAAGCCTTTTTAATAAGTTTCCTTCGCCATATTTAATATTTTTAACTATTGTTTGGACGGTGTTTGTTGAAACTGACTGTATGGACTGGTAAGCTGCAAAGGATTTGCAAAATGATTAATAAAATGTCTAAACTGAAATTTACAGGTCTTCGTAATAAAGTGATCGATGAGTGTTAATCCACTGCAGTCAAGTAAACTAGCCTCAATGCCTCTTCAACTGCTGTTTACACAAATTATCTTTTCCACTGTAGCTCATTACTTTGTGTTTGCTTGTTGTGATAACTTTGTCATATAAACGTTGAGTTGTGTTATCATCTTGATTGTACACCTCTATTTTATCAACATTTTTGTGACTCTGTTGGCTTTAAATAAATTTGACTTTAAATTAAATAAACTTAAAAAAAAAAAAAAGGAGCAAACTGTAGAAAATGGTCGTTCTCACCCTCAAAGCAGATGTTTCCCAGGTGTAAGATGGCCGCCAGCAGCGTGAATATTTCCTGACACTGGTTTTCGGAGAAGGTCAGGATTTTCAGAGCAGAGTGAATGTGTCTGTAGTCCTTGGCATCGTCCCTGCTTTCGCACATGATACAGTCACCCTGCCGCACAGAAGACAAGGTTTAGATTATTAAAAAATGATGGAGAAAATGTAGCGTTTGCTTTGGGTGATGTGACACAATGAGCTGCAGATGGGTACGGTAATACCTTAGTAAGGAACTTGTATTCCCTAGCTTCCCCGAGTCTCAGAGTTTTCTTCTGCTCTGCTGTGATTCCTGTCAGCATGCAATAAAAGATGTGGTAGTTTCGCTCCTGCGGTGCCTGAGGTTGTGGAGCGAGAAGTGTTATTGTTAAAAAAATATGATATGTAAACACAAGGCATTTGAAAGGAAACCCTATTCTGTCCAGTAATACAAGGATCACAGAGAAATATGAACTTGTACGGTTTCAAATGTATTTTTACTGCTCACTGCAGTGACTCAAATGATCTGGGTTTTTTATCTGTAGGCCAGCGTGAGTTTGTAACACCACACACGTTTAATAGCGTGTTTGTTTAACATGACCCAGAGTTGAGCAGATATGCTTTTATAAGTTTACAGTAAAGGCCTGCCCTCCTCTCTGGAGAGATAAGAACTGTCTTTGTTTGGACAGAATGGCCTCACCTGACGGCAGACACGAGACTTCTCCAGGAGATACTGCTCCACGCGAGCCCCCTCGATCACGCCGTCCTGGTTGAAGAAGATCTCCAAGTATTTCCCAAAGCGACTGGAGTTGTCATTGTGGATCGTTTTGGCATTTCCAAACGCTGGAATAACCAGAATGGAGAATTTGGACATTTAAAGCACGTACCCTGTGTCATTACTGGATTCTTAAACGAGCCAGTTTATTCCCATCTCATGTGTTATGCTGTAGAGTTGTGTCAAAGGTTGTTCTGGTAACCTTTTAATGCTCATGTTGAAATACATCCGTACCTTCTAGTATCGGGTTGGACTCAATGATCTGTTCCTCGATCCTCTGCTCAGAGTGCACACCGCTGACTGCAGCCAGGTACTGCAGGATCAGCTTAGTGCTCTCTGTCTTTCCTGCTCCGGACTCCCCACTGAGAGAAAAATAAAAGAAAAAAGAAGAAAGAAGATTTAGTGATGGAAAAGTATCACACAAAACAATTTATTCTATTCAGGCCTGTCGACTGGCAGCAGTTAAAAGGCTTTTCCCCCCCGTTGTCTTCTCCGCCCTGACCTGATGATGCAGCACTGGTTCCTGAGATTGCGTGTCATGTTGAAGTAGCAGGATTCAGCGATGGCGAAGATGTGTGGCGGGAGTTCCCCGAGCTGCCGCCCGTGATACAACTTCACCTGCAGGACAACGCAACTCACACATGAAAACGCAGCCCTGCGATTTTTATAGGCTCATGCCTTTGTGATGTTTGTTGAATCACACACTTTGCCCTTGCCACAGTCTCACCTGCTCAGCTGAATACAGAGGGAAATCCTGGTACGGGTTCACTGCGACCAGCACCGAACCTGTGTAGGTCTGCAAAAATAAGAAAATAAAGTTGCAAAAGACAGTAACAAGAGATGTGTTGCACTTGCAGTTTGCAGATCTGTCCAGTTCATCCCAAACTACAGCTCGGTAGGATTCATGACTGGAGTTCATGCTAGTCTTCCATCATGAATCTACTGTGTTGTTTTTTTTAAATCTTCGAATGATTGGGTCTTCATCTTGCTGTGGGATGAACCCTACAGACCAAACAGTCTGTCTTTCTATGTTACTTGCCTCTTTCTCACCATTCTCCAGAGACAGCAGTAACAGTTTATACTGCTTTGAAGAGCCAGAGGGTTTAGAGGTCATTAACACCCGTGTGAATGGTTTGCAATAACTTTCAAGGCTTTGTTTAACAATTTCTTAATACCTGGAAAGATCTGGTTTTTTTTTTATACTTTGTGACTTGGAGAGTTTAAGTTATTCAAGGTTATTTGCTGGACAGCAGTCAGAAAACAACTGGAAGAACTTGAGCTGTTTAAATGTCATCATATATACAATGAAAGGGTTTAGTGTGTGTGTGTTACAGACAGGGCCTTACATAGAAGAGCCCTTGTCTGTGTCGGAGCAGCAGGTTCCTGAGGAGGCCCGCCTCGGTCATGTCCTCCAGTTTTATCATGTCCTCCACACCCTCCACCGACGTCGGGTGCATGATCCCGAGAGAGGCCTCTTGCTCCGGGGACAAACTCTGCTCCTGGAGGAGGTCGAAGGATAAAAATAAACCTGAAGTTGTATCCCATGTTTTTTTTCTTCTAAATAATACTTAATTTGAGCAATAATCACTCAGCTCTGTGAGAAGCCAAGCAGAGGATGTTTACCTTTCCCTCATCATCCACCAGTAGCCGCTGACCAGACGGCGTCACTTTGAGCCTGGCTCCGATGGGCACCCCGATGTCAGAGTCCACCCACACCCAGTCCCCCTGAAAACATCCACAACACAGTAAACATATCAGTAAATCCACTGACATTGTGTTTTATTTAAATTGTCCGTCATATTACAGAATTTTCCTGGGAATACCTGTATCGATTGATTGTAAACATTTAAAGGAGTGAGGGAATTAAGACACTTTTGTGAAATCAATGACATGGTGCCCTCTGGTAAGCAATATTCTTATCAACAACACAACACACCGGTCACTTTTCGTCAGCCTTACCTTATCCAGCATCGCCAATTTTCAGATTTCCCTAATGCCCGAACAAAGAAATTCAAATGGTGAGCAATTTCACCCCCCTAAAAAAAGAAGTGACATTTTGTCCATCTGCAGTGATACCCAACTAAGAATGAAGGTTTTCCCTTTTCCCAATAAAGTACAGCTATAGGTAACAGAATAACAACACATTAAGTGTAACAGGCATACCTGATCCTTAAACAGTTATCCTCATGAAATTCCCCAGTCTTCTGGCCGACACGAATCTGTCCCAACGCAGAGGAGGATTCAACGCAGCCCTCCTACGACAGATTTTTATTGCACTTTGACTTTGAACCTACTGTGATATGAAGGAAGAGGAAGAGAAACCGATCAATTACCCAGAGGTGAATATCTGTCTTGTCATTGAGGGGGGTGTCTCCCCGGCCGGCCACGTCGATCCGTTTGCAGCTCTCCAATCTTCAAATTTGAAATCTTGTCTGATGTGTATGTACAGTAGGACGAAACTTCTGCCACAATGTTAACAATCAATATCTGTCATGCTGTACAAATACAACTCTGAAACAGTTTTAGAAGGTTATCAGCACATCCATATATTGATCTTAAACAACACTTATATAAATGACCATGATGGGTGTGTTGCAGTTAATCTATGTGCGACCTTTGGACACAGGTTATCGCTCAGATGAGACACTGCGGAGCATCTCAGGCTGTAAATATGAGATTTATCATCATTTGAATTGAGGGAGGATCAAGATTTAGAGCCCAAGAGAAAAATGCTATCTGTGTGTGCATCTTATCATATAAACCATGGTCTGTGTAATATCCTGTAAAGGGACTCGTTGGTTATGGATCAGTCAGGTTTTAGACCCGTTTCTATAAACTGCCTAGTTTCCTTCTGTGTCTGGTTAAAAGCCACTATTAGAAAACCGCAGGGGGAAAACATTTGTCTACCGGGCAGCTGACTTATCTGCACCGCTATAAAAAGTGGAGTCAAAGAGGTTGTGTGGTTCGAAAGTGAAAACGTTTCCTGCACATAGCCAACATGGGCGGTGATGGTAAAATGTTCTCGGCGCTAATCTGTCAATGACGTTGGACACAAACGCTGATCAGCCTGATCTTTGACTTCATTCCGAATGACGTCATGAAATTAGTCTTTTCAGGTAATAACGGCAGGAAGTATGTTTTACTATAAAGTGACATGTAACATTTGAAAGGAAAACAACAATCTTCTTCAGTTAAAATGAAAAATGAATAGATATACATAGAATAGATTATAGATAGTACAAGGGGTTTTATTGCACCAGGAGTAAAAAAAATAAAAATTAAAAAAACAAAAAAAGGCCTTTTACTGTCACAGCCTTCAGTGGTCCAGAATGACCTGCAGCTCATGGGAGCTACCGTTGCTAAACCTTTAGCTTCATCACATACAGGTCTCGACAACATAAGCCACAAAGGCTCACAGCTGTTTGTTTTTTTCCACGCGATGAACATAAGTCCAAAATCCACCCCCCTTTTTATCTCTGTCATGCTCTTTAACTCTTGTGGGAGACTTCGGATAGATGCTCCATTTTGTCCCCCAGGTAGTTGCCAGGTAGTGGAGGAAAAAAAAATCCCCAAGTGTGAGGACAATAAACTTGAGAGAATTAAATGTTTCACCGGGCGTGGCACATACAGTACCCGATAATGTTGTTCATTAACTGTGACATACGCTGAAAATCACAATCCACGTTACACTGTTGGACTGGGTTTATGGGTTGATTAATCACCGACACTCCTTGGCAGTAAAGAACAGATTATCTGTGTTTATTCACTACAGTTCAACGTCGGAGGGCAGTGCCAGAGTGTGTGGTTCATTAGAGTGGGAGTCATAAACGCAGCAGCAGCAGGGATCACTCACTGATTTGTGCTGGAGTAGAATGTGTTCCCCTCCTCGTCCTCCGTGACTTTAACATCACCACCAAAATTCAGTTGTGGTAAAACTGGTGCTCAGAAAAAAACAAACAAACAGAATCTGAGTCAATTTTCCCATGGATTTCATGTATGTATTTATTTACCTAGAGACAGTGACATCTATCGCTTTGTGCGGGGGTTTAGCCGAGAAAACAAATGTTCTTTGAATATTAACCAGAATGGAAGTTACAGTACGGGCGCGTGCTCTTTGCTAAAGACACGCAGACGTTTTTTTCCTTAATCTTCTTTTGCTTTCACTGGATTCAAAGGTTTTCAAATTTGAGAAGCCTAATTTAACTCATTTAATTCTAATCGCACAAACACGTTTACAACTACAATTATAATTTGACCACTAACCACTCGCTGGTTTAAAAAATACTTTCAGACGATGTAAAACAAAATTAAATAATAGCATTCGATGGTAGGCTTCAAAAAAATAAAAATCTGACAATCCTAAGAACAACATGGCACCGTTCAATCAGAGTGAAAAGGAGCGACAACTAAAGAGGCACACTGACAAAGTTGTGGCCCACATCCATTTCAAAATGTGCAGTTGTAATGACACTCAGTCCTATGTATGTTCATTTGTTTAAAGGGGCAGTAAGCAATTTTGGAGAAAGCTAGTTTCTCTCTTTGTTGTTGTTGTTGTTGTGGTGGTGATCTTACTGCTCTGGCCGGGCCGCAAACCCCCGACCTCAGGTACGGGAGACCGATGTGATAACCACTTGCCGCACCTCCCGCTAACATGTCTCTCAACGCGTCGGAAATTGATGTTTACAAACTGCACCCGTAGTGTTGTGTGGTGCGGTCAGCACCGTTTTTTTGTTTTCGGTTTACCGGGATTTTTTCTGCGCACACAGAACCGACAGCTAGCGGAGCACGAGGAAATGTTGGCTGATTTTTTACAAAATGTGTATTGCTTTAGAATCGCTCACTGCCCCTTTAACGTAAGCCCGAAATTCACAGTTTATATTTATGAGGTTCATAAAGTACTGATCATTCCAAAAAAAACAGAAAAAAGCCCACAAACAAATAATTGTTGGAAGCAGTCCAAAGCACATGAGTCAACATGAAAGAAATTATTAGAGTTCTTAAGGCCACCAAACATATTCAGCAGCAATTCACATTCAAGTCATTCCCATGTTTTATATAAAAAAAAACAGTAACAATGAGTTGATAAATCATTAAGCTTTGGCCTCACATAGAACAACTCAGTTATCTGCGGTTATAGAACCACAGAACCCTCCTTTTAAAAAAAATGACACGACTGTGGCCCTTGTATAAAACAATATATAAATACACACTGGTGATATTAAAAGTCAAAGATGACGCGTGGCAGGTGGCAGTTTTGTTCCTATATGCAAACGTTCCTATACATGTTCTGTGAATGTGATGTAGTCAAACCTTCTACTGCCACAGATGTACCATCATACCCCATGTAGCCCCCTCTACATCCACCACTAATTACATTACCGGCAAACATAAGCAGAGTGTTACACCCTGTTGTTTGCCAACACAAAGATATGAGCCTCTTCTCTCACCGATCTCAAGCTATAAATAATTTAAAATGATCAGTTTCCACACAATAAACCAGTGTGCAACAGTTATATCACGTAAAGACCGACCTCATTAGGTCAATAAATCAACGGCGAAATTAAAGCCATTGCTGCCTCGGTTCCTTCACCGACAGAACTGAGCCCAAATTAAATTTGAGATCCACACTGAGTCAAATAAAAAACCGAACGTTTGGCCATTACTCACTTCTTTTTGGCTTGAATGGATGTGACATGTTAACCCATACGTGCGATTTAGATTGGCACTTTCCAAAACATAACGTTACCCACCTGGTTCCTGCAAAAATTATACATGTCACACTTTCCTGTAGACGTCTGTGTATTATAGAGACTAATAGAAACCAGAGAAAGGCAAATTGAAAAAATCTTTAACACTAAAATATATCTGGGAAAGGAGCAGCAGTGATTTTGATCTGTGTGGGGTTTTTTTTTAAAGGTAAAAGGCTAAAACATAAATGACCACTGGTCCTTCATGTCAAGACTGAAACTGCAGATGTAAGCGGACTCTGATCTGATGGTAATTTCCTCACTCACACTAAACTCAGCTTCTAAACTACACGTCAAGTCCATTAATTTACTAAATTAAAGGTGCAATTCTGAGCTCCTGTGTACGTGTGTGTGTGTGTGTGTGTGTGTGTGTGTGTGTGTGTGCGCGCTCCGGGGGAAACACCGCAGTGTTTAGGAGTCGCTGTCACCGGGCCTCTTGAGCACTGCGCTGTATTTCATCGGTGCGCCGTCGGCTCGGAGCTGCACGTCCACCAGAGTGAAGACTGAAATAATCTGGAGAGGAAACAACAAATGAACAGGATGAACTAAAACTGACATGACGAACTGTCACTGTCTCACTGACGGACATTTTCTAACCACGTTGGTAATTATAATAATAATATATAGGTTTTATATAGTGCTTTTCTAGACACTCAAAGACGCTTAACAAATACAAAAGAACAAAACAAATTACTCAAGTACAGATAACAAAAGGTTCAAGACGCTTACATGAAATACAAAGTGCATAACAAAAACAAAGTTTGAAGTGGCAGTCATGTACTGTATGCTTTCTTCAAAAGGGGGTTTTGAGTTGATTAATTATCATCTAAACTATTTTAATATCCTATACCTATACCCATACAGCTACAGTAGCTAGTCGAACTCCAACTTACCAATCTTAACTTTTCCTGTTGATTTCTATTATTATTTTCTTTTTGCTGTAAAATTATTGAGAACAATCCAACAAAGGTCTAATACTTCATAGGATACAACACAAGAATATGGGTAGTTTTGTATTTCTGTGCCTCAAAACTCTCATATATTATTATTTTATTGTTATTAAAGAATGATCTCCTTGTATATTAATGTTTAAGAGCTAACTTTATGGGTACATGATTACCATGAAACGTTAAATCCCTTTCTCAATTTTTAAATTTGTTATTAAGTTATATTTTAAATAACCTATTTACAGGCCAGACGATAACAAACACGTTGTTCTCACCTGCTCTACTGGAGCCTTCTCCAGGTCATCTGGTGTCCAGACCAGAGTCAGCTCCGACTTCTTCCCCACCTTATGATGGCGAAACGAGTCCAGGCCCGAGACAGACTGAAGGCGAGAAAAAACGGTTTCAATCCAAAGTGTCACTCGGCCAGACGCTGATGTGGCGCCGACTCGTTGGGACGGTCAAACTTTTGCTCTCTGGACCACCTTGTTTCTCTCGCCTCGGTTAGCTTTTCTTTTAATAAAAGTGAACTTGTACTATCAACAGAACAATAAACAGCAGAAAAATTAAGACCTTGGGGAGCTTTTATATCTAAAAACACAAAATATGTATACTTCAAAGCGTATGGACACTTGTTCATATAAAGTTGAACAGTGAATTTGCATCTGAGAAACTAAAAGTACAAGTATGCAGAAATCGACAATCCATTTAAAATCCGCTGCCTGTTACGGGAGTGAATTGCAGCTGACCTTGCAGTAGATGCGTTTCTGAACTCCGTAGCGGAGAACCAGCACATCAAAGGACTGATCCAACACCCCCATCACCATGGCCTCAGAGTCCAGGGGGCCACACTCCTGTGGAGAGCAGCAGACCAGCCTTGACTTATACACTATATCACATTTGAGTCATCGAGCTGAACTGCTGAACACATTTTTATTTGAGGAGAGGATACTAGATGAATTGCAACTCGGTGATCGCACCAAGGCCCCGAGCCACAGTGAGCTGGAAACATAACTCAACACAGAATATAGGAGATGAAATTGAAGAATTGCGAAGAAGAAATGTCACAGAGAAAATAAGAAAATCATTTCCTCCCGCTTTTGAGTGAAACATTCTCAGAGGGAGTTATTCATGGACAGAACAGATAAATACTGGATAAAAAAGCCAAGTATTTTGGTTAAAATAAAGACGAAAGTGTTTTTGTGTCGTTATTTCATTACCCACCTTAACAAACACGCCGAAGAAGAGCTCCGAGCTGAGCTCCTGGACTCTTTTCGACACCGTCTTCCTGTCGTTACAATGCGACGCCTGCTTTTCCACCTCTTCTGTCGACAGCCCCAAGTGAGGCCCGCACTCTGCGTGAAAAAACAGAGGAGGACAGATATGAACAAAACAAGTGTGAGCAGATCTGAGGCCGCTTTGTTCTTTTCTACATTTCTCTTCCGACACTAGCAACACAGCTGAAGCATTGTCAGTAACAAACGAGGCGTTCTGTCATCTGTTTAAATGTCTGTGTGTGTGTGTGTGTGTGTGTGTGTGTGTGTGTGTGTGTGTGTGTGTGCGAGCCTTTCTGTAAAGACGGTACACACTCAGGGAAGAGGCCAGGAGCCGGTGCATAATGATGTCAGCGTAGCGCCTGATGGGCGATGTGAAGTGTGTGTAGAGAGGCACGTTCAGGGCGTAGTGCTTAAATTGCTGCTCCTCCTTCACCACGCCCGTGCAGAAGTACAACGCCATCTAGGAAACACCAACGGCCCGGATTAAACACACACAGAGACCCGTATCATGTTTAATCTGGGAATTCAATAATACAAGTATATTAGATAGTACAGGCTGATGTTAAAGTTGTTTTCACACCTTTCAATCCCCTAAAGCAAAATTATCATTTACTTTATCAACTACTTTTTACTAATCTTAATTTTATTTTTCAGTTTCCATGCATGAGTAAATTCCACACAAAATTGATAATCAAGCGAAATATTTTTTTCTAAATTTAATTCCTTCTTTCAGCAGTGGCTACTGAGGTCTGACCTGCATGGGTCTGGAGCACATGTGGGTGAGCACTTCTTTCCTGGCACTGGTATATTCGTCATCACCGAGAGTAGTGTTGAGACTCTTCTGCATGTTGGGAAAAAATTTAAATATGGCAATGATATGACTGGGAGAGGGAAACACCAACATACAACACGATAAAAAGTATTTTACAGCAGAAAACGTCCAGCAGAATCTTCACTGCAGGTTATAAGTGCAACATTGTCACCCTTTCCTTTTGCAATGATGCAACAGAGCTGGCAAACGTGGAAAAAACCCTCTTTTTTATTTTGCAACGATTTGGACACCGGGCTACATCAGCATTATGAGAACCTACGTGCAGTGCTCCTGCCGAGGACAGGTCAATGTCAATGCCCAACTGGTCACACAGCTCCTGCAGCTCGTCCACCATCTTGGCTTTCGGTGGAGGGTGGCGTCGGAGCAGGGCCAGCCCAGGGAATTTGCGGTAGATGTGGTTGGCGGTGGCGATGTTGGCCAGCAGCATGAACTCCTCTACCAACCTGGAGAACAGAGTTATGGTCGACACTTAAATGGCCAGAGAAGAAGTAAGACATATAGGAAAAGAGGAAGAGTGATATTAATAAACTCCAGATTGATCAAAAAATGCATTTTAACAATTGTCAAATATGTTCCCATTTGGAAGACAAACAGAAGGGAAACAGACTCTGTTACTCACTTGTTACTGTCTCTGTACTGGTAAACATAGCAGCCCTGAGGCATCATGGTCTCTTTGTCCAGCGTAAAAGACAGTTTCAACTGGAACGAAGAACACAATGCATGAAGACTACATAATGCTGGAATGATTACAAAGTGAATAGTCTGGCTTTTGTTTATTGCTGGGTTATATCATGTTAATCACATCATATATAGTCCTGTTAAATCTCTTCTAGGTGACTGTCAAGTTATGTTTCATAATTAAAATAAAAGGGAGAAGTATCAAAACCATCAGCAGTGGCACAGAATGTACCATTATGAAAGGAACCCCAACCAAACACAGACAGATTAATAGAGATTGTTAAACAAATAAGGAATTAGAGTGACACATACAAATCCACTACATTCTGTGATACTAATAGTTCAAGCGACATCTAATACATCTTCTTAATGTCTAAAGTCTGGACATTTTCCTGAACTTCTCCAGAGGGGCTGTAAGTGAGAACGCTAATGTCCGCAGATGTTTCTCTGGGCATTTTCTGGAACTTTTCCTGCCAGCCCTCTAGTAAGATTTTTGTAATATAGTTGAGTGACCCTTGTGGAAATACAGCGCGGACAACTCTGGAAAATTCACAGCGAGCAAGTGGCCATTTTGATGTCTGTAAACATGAACACTGCTCCACGCAACGGAATTAATGTCACATCCTGTCTCCACCAGACACCACAGAATGATCCAGAAACGTTCCTGTTGGTGTGAACGCGTCTGACTCAGACAACATCCTGATGTGATCATCATATGTGAAAGGCAAAACTAAATTTTTCAGAATCTGGTAAATGTCTGAAAATATCTTTTCTGGTTACATTATTTAAAGTCATCACTTTGCTCCAGTTTGTCGCAGCTCAAATTACAACTAAAGCAACTTATTGTAAATCGCTTTGGACAAAAAGCATCAGCTGAATAAACGTAACGTAATGAAGTTATTTTACAAGCACTTGTCATGAACTTCCTATTAACAAATGAACATTCTACACTGTATGGGCCTTTACTGAAACCTCCAATAAGCTGAGAGTTTGGGAGTATGAGACTCTCTTCCTGACATCTCTGATTCGCACCAGTGTATAGTACATTAAAAAGACAGCGCAGAATATTCAGACTAACCTGGTCGAGTCTGAGGGCTCCGCCTGAGAAGCGCTGAGCCCGGAGGTTCTTGGCGATGGAGTGCAGGTTGAGCACGGCCTGGTGGATCTCATCGATGGGGTGCGTGGGGTCCACGGGGGGCAGCTCCTCAGCTGAGAACATCTTATCGGGCGCCTCGATCATGCTCTGAGCGTGGTCGTAACTCAGCTTCACGCAGGAGCAGATCACCGAGCGGCCGAACCACTCGCTCAGGATCTGGAGCGAGTGAAGCGTCACATTCATCCCTCTACACAAGAGCCTTTCTTACGGGTTGATCAGTTTTATAGGATCATACTGTACCTTCCCCTCGGGTGTGATCTTCCAAATGACGGAGAAAGTGAGCCTGTCGGTGAGAGGGTTGAGACTGCACAGCTCCTCACAAAGCAGCCTGGGTAACATGGGGATCACCTACACAATGACATAACATATTAAGACATTGAGAAATAAACTAAAATCCAAGATATCATAGTTATCAGGCTACAACAGAGACTGGCAGAAACATCAGTCAAACGTGGACTGCTGAGTCAGCTAGTTCTTTGTGAAAACAAAGTGTTTGGGAGCACTCACCTTTTGAACCATGTACACACTAGTTGCTCTTCGGCTGGCAATGGAATCCAGAGAATTGTCCTCCTCCACAAAATAACTCACGTCGGCAATGTGGACTCCCAACTCAAAGTTTCCTGTGTTGAAAATATCCAACAAAAACATACTGTGAGCAAAACCTCTTGCGAACACAATCTTTCATTATGAGCATCATCCATCTCTAATCAGAAGTCATCATCGTCACTCGTAGCCCTTTTCCCACCAGCAGGGAACGGGCTCCAGTCTGGATCGCGTACCAATCGTTCGTGTTGCTCAACAGACATCTCGCGATTCGTCTTCGTCCGTTGGTAACGCCTCTTGGAAATCGTAAATGAACGTATTAGTCTGGCTACTCCAGGCTTTGATTACAATGGTTCCACCCAAAACTGGTAGATGGCAAAGAACCGCTGAAAGTGGTGGAAAAGGGCTCCTAGTGTGACAAGGCAGTTTACCATCTGGGAGTTGTTTACAGGACAGAGCATCGTCCAGATCTCGGGCGGTCGCGGGGTCGATTGTGAAGATGCACTCCTTCCTACAAGTGATAAAACAACACTGTCAATCATATTGTATGGATATATGGCCAAAATTAGGTTTGATACACTTGCTAGAAATTTTCCGTAGCCCCATTTTACTGTATATCTGGCTCATATAGCATGTTCACATTCAGAGAGCATATGCATATAATAATTTTCACAGTCGTACCTCAGGTCTCTCCTCTTCTTCATCTCCTCAGGTGGAATGGTCCAGGGCAGGTTCTTGGGGAGGCAGTCTAACACCTCATCGGAGAACTCGGAAAAATCCACATCGTACTCCGTCAGGATGCCCTCCGTCTCCGGCTCGATTTCTCCAGCTTGACCCAGAGTCTTAGCAAGTCGACTGGGGGGGGGGGGGTACATTTGGCGACAATCAGGATGGTTGGTAGACCAGAGTTATACAGTTACTGTAACAGCATTTTGTATCCGTACACACCCTTCTGCAAAGTTGCTGTCGGTCGACCAGTTGGTGATGCGACAGATAAACAACGTGCTGATGTAGTCGCCCGGGCGGGAACTGAAGTCCAGGGGACAGTCGGCCAGGGGAACGTTAATCCGTGGCACCCGGTGGTCCACAGGGGCAAACATGGCAAAAGGCTTGTCTGGCAGGAACTTCAGGAAGCCTGTCGCTGCCCTCGAGTGTTTCTTCTCAACAATGTACACCACCTGGCAGACCAGACGACAGGACGAGGGTAAATACAGCGAGGAATCCAATTCCAGCACATTGGCATCACAACCGATGGATCATAACAGTTACATTTGGGTTTTTTTCCTCCAAAATCACAGTTCTGTTCTTAACAAAACTATATAATGCGCACAAGAAACACAAGGAAAAGGTGCTGCTGAGGAACAAGAGAAATAACAAGCAGAACCACTGGGGTATTTGAATGCAAACTGTAGCTCCAGAGGCAAAAGAGGCGAGCGTGGGTTTGTTTTATTGTGAAGGAGCCGAACAAAGGAAGTTTCTGCCACGGGTGGCAGCTCAGCTTACTTCATTTTGGTTTTGATCAAGGTTAGAGAGCAGTCTAAATCTTTGTGTTACATTTACAGTTTTTAGTGTGGTTATTTCAGGGGGTACGTCAGTGGAAGGAAAGGGTTGAGAGAGACAAAGAGTAACAGATGTAGAGGAATTTCTCTCCTTTCCTCTCAGAGAGACTATAAAAATGAGCAATAGCGAGGTCATCTTATCTTTGGCCGGGACGGTCTCTGGGCGTCATATTTGCAGAATTTAGATCATAGTTGAAAGACATGTTGTGACAGAGGATTACTATGGAGCTATTCTGTCTGTTTGATGATGAACATTATTGTGAGAGAGCTAAACACACCCACAGAGACCTGGGGTTGGGAGGTCTACGGGGTGCCATGCACTGACCACTTGTTGATCTGTGTATCCAACCAGAAATCTCCTCAATATATTGGGCTCTTGTGATAAATACTTCTGCTCAATCCATCCAGGAACTCCTTGTTCCTGATTCAACTGAATCGGTTTTTCCATTACAACAGATGAGCAGAAACTCACTTTTGCAGTCTTTTGGAGTATTTCACCAACGGACCGTGGGATCGAGGTGTCTTCCAGAGGTCTCCCTGTTTCCAAGATATGAGAGGAAAAATAAAAGAAATTAGCTGAACTGTTATTTTTGAAGGTCATCTGTGCATTGACACTTTTCAATATTGTAAATAAACATTCAAAACATTCGGTTTAGATTTGCAAAGGCTGCTACATTCACTACTCTTTCACAGTACCTTTGTCGCTGAGGGCGATATTCTGAACTTTGCTTACGAGTTCATCCCGGTCGTTATACCGGTCCTCCACAATGACATCAGGCCTGGGCGTGCGCTCCAATTTCTTCTGCACCACGTGTTCCCTCTTGGTCTCCGACTCACTGGCACCCTCACACTCAGTGTCTGACCTCACCACCTACTCAGAAACAGAAAGTTTTTGCAACGTGGAGCTTCAAACTAAAAAAAGTACACTGTTAAGAGATAGACAAGTGTGCGGTTTACCTTCCACTGCTCTGGAGGTAGGACCTGCACCACCACTACGTCTCCATTCAGCGCTCTGTTGCGGGATACAATCCCATCCAGAAATATATCCCGCTTGTCATTCTGCGGAAACAAACAAGAGATCATTCACCCCCTCCCCTCCTAACTTCTGATTCTTCAAGAATGGATGATAAGGTAGTGGCAACACAATTAACTCACACGCTAAGCCACATCTACTACAGGATAGCAACCAAGTGTTAAACGGAACAAAACAGGTTAATGAGGCAGGAAAAATTAGTCACATATATTAACAGAACATTTATACCTCAAAATAACATTGATATATAATAATATAGCTCAATAAAACTTACAGGAGACGGGATGAAAGCTTCCTGGTACTTCTTAGGGTTGATTCTCAATTGTCCCTGCGGAGAAAATATGCAGAATATGACTATAGACTTCAGCCAAAAGGCTGGATTATCATCACAGAGGGACACACAGACATCTGCCACCGGTTCCGCAGGCTCCATGCCTGTTCCGTGCTGAATTATTGGACATTGAAATGACCGTGTTCAGTATCAATGCTTAAATTTTCTCTAAGTTTTTGAGCCTGTATATTACATATTTATGGATGAATTTGTATTTGATACCATTACAGTACAGCAAACTTGGGGCCCAATGTATTCCACCGTATACACACTGCATTAAGACTATAGGAGGATCTGTGAGTTAAATGAGACCCAAAATACGAATCGTTAAATTTCCACTCCACAAAATCATAATTAAATACAATTATGAGAATGTACACGCCATTTCACCCCGTGTAATTGTGTAATTATACAGTTACACTGTACTTGAATGAGCTCTCCTCGTTTGAGGCCTTGGGAAACCTCCTCCGACGTCATGTAGGATTCGAACACTTGTTTCTTTGATCCTTTGCCCCCTTTGTTCTTGCTTTTGTCCGCAGGAGAGTTGGTTGTCGAAGCTGAAAAAAAAGAAGAAGAAATGTCTCGGTGATTAGATCCATCAAAATCTGTCATCACCTCATAATCAACGTCTCAAAGTCAAACCTCTAATTTACCTCTAGGCTGTTGTGTCTTCTTGTCTTTACCGTGAGGAGACTTGGGCCTTGACAGCTGAGCGTTAACCCCGGGCCCGTCTTTGCTCTTCTCTTCTTCCGGCTGCTGGGGCAGATTCTTTTTCTTCGGCTTCTTCATCTTCTCCTGTTCCTGTCCACTTGCACCGGCTTTATTTGGGGACTGGGGTGATACGACAAATGCCTCTTTGTTTTTCTTCTGCTGCTGCTGCTGCTGCCTCAGTTGTTTGTTCGAGTCACTGGGTGTGACCGAGCTGAATTCCTCACCGGACTCGATGTCCCCGTCTTGGCTGGTGGTGGTGTCCCTTCTTTGTCCACGCCGCTGCCTGTCGGATGCATCTTGCTTCCTGGCGCAGTCCTGCTGAGCGGCGGGACTGCTCAGCCTCTCCATATACGTCTCTCCTTTACTTTTCAAGGAGGTGGGGGAGAAGTCACTGGAATCGGAGAAATCGTTGGGCACCTGGTCCCTTCGCCGCTGCGGGATGTTCAGCCTGTCGCTCTGGGCTTTGAGCAGCGCGCTCGGCGGGTTTGCCTCCCTTTGGAATGACAAGTCATTTGAGTATTGCTCCAGATACAAACTGAACTTGCTGCTGCGGTGCTGGCTGAGAAGTCTGGCATAGGCATCTTTCTGAGAAGGGGCAGCCATCTGATTCTGGCCGCGCTTCTGCTCTCGATTCTGGTGAGCCTTCATAGATTGCCGAGGAGAATCCATATGGCAATCCATAAAGATGCTGCCTCTGGAGAAAAAAAGAAGAAAAAAAGTACACTCCGTCAGTGCTGAGTCAATACACAGAACTTTCAGACAAGGAAGCTTTAATTAAACACCAATCAGTGAATTCAAAATATGCAGAGAAATGTGGAGATCGCTATCCAAAGTTCGTTTGGTGAAAAGAAAGTAGCTCTCCCTCAGCTGACTTGTTGCCGAGAAGACCACTCACCTTACATCATAATTCCATACCATAAACATGACTGTCAATTTACACAGTTAATGTTAGCTACAATAACCCTCCTCGGGATGATGATTACATCTATATCAGAGAAGAAGAAGAAGAGGTGTGTCATCCCACCGTCTTCGGTTTTGAAGTTATTTCCAAGCGCACGCTAGCTAGCAGCTAGCCGCTGTCCAGCGTTTCTAAACAGACGTTAGCAGTGCCTGGCTAGCATCGGCTAGCAACATGCAACTCCGTGGGGTTGAGTAACTACTAGCACGACAGACCGACCACGACCCTTGACGAGGATAAAACGACAAATACAGGTAAGCCGTAAGACTCAACGTTTTAAACTTTACCTCTTTCCACTGGGTCTTGTATTTTGTATTTAGCTGTAGCTCAGAGCGTAATGCTAACTGTTACGTTCACTGCTCCCGTTGTCACGAATGGTCATAAATAGGTTACGTTTGAGGGCAGTCGGAAATGTCGCAATCCGCCCGTCGCACTGAAACGTTAGGTCAAAATGTATCTTATAAAATTATAATATATCTTATTATTGCAAAAGAAAACGCTGTAATTGTACATAAATAAAATAATATTGCAAGGCCCCAACGATTTTGATGAAAGATTTCAAATCATTATTATTGTTATTTAATTTATTTTTTTAACAAATGTTTACGACATGAACTTGGAGAAGTTATGAATTCTGGGTGAGTTGATACATGGAATGACCATTGGAAACCCAGTAAAATGACCACTGGTATTATCTATGGCCACTGGTGATGTCCAATTTGTATAAAAGTAATCGTCATGTCGTTGTTATGTCATTGTTCCAGTGTTCACCGTGAATGCAACCGAACAGTGCTCTAAAGAACCAATGGAAATAAAGTGGTCATGGTGACTAGAGGCCCATGAGCAACCTTTAGGGGGCAGCAGCGACCAAATCATCAGAGAGACATACTGTCTGTGTGTGTGTGTGTGTGTGTGTGTGTGTGTGTGTGTGTGTGTGTGTGTGTGTGTGTGCGTGTGTGTGTGTGTGTGTACAGGATGTATATAGTTCCTAGTTCCCCCCTACATTTGCTGGGGGTTCTCTCCTCTCTGCTGACAAGTTGATTTCACAGTTGTCTGTTTCTGTTCACACTTGCATTGATCGCATAGTACAAGACAACTCATGAGAGCTTCTTCTAAGCGTGCACGCACGCAGACACAAACACACACACACACACACACACACGCACACAAACACATCCCTCTCAATGATTCCCCCTAGGACAGTGGGAGTGTTTTTCATGTATGAGTATGTGTGTAGTGTGTGTGAGCGGTCAGTTGCATCTTTCCGACATCTGCGCGAATGATTCAGATGAGGTTGTCATGTCACAACTGGAAAAAGGCCCAGGATCTCGTGCAACAATTATTCGCCCTCATGCACGCAGATCAAACAAACACGCACACACACTCACAGTCGCCGTCAGTAGGAGTGAGTCGTGTGGGAGCTTTGCATGATCAAGGACACTATACATATTATGTTTTAGCTGATATAAATCATAACTGTCACGTGATTGAAGGTAACAACATCATGAGTTTGTAAAGGCTGAATTTAAAGACACCTGAAAGCTAATTGGTAGCCAATGTAAAGATGATGTGTGCTCTCCTTTTGGTCTCAGTCAGCACTCGTGCGGCAGAGTTTTGAGTTCATTCAAGCAGATTAATTGTCTTCTTTCAAAAGACCAGAAAGGAGATGGTTGCGACCGGTTTGTCATAAAAGCACAAAATAGTCTCTCAGTGTTGCTCTGAGAGAGAAATGGTCCAGCTTTGGTAAATGTTCTTCAAATGATAAAATGCGTTTTTTGTGACACACTGGACACAAGCTTTGAAATTCAAATCTGAATCAAAGGCTTCTCCTAAGTTGCGTGCTCGTTTGCTCGGGCTGAGTCCTGGTGGAACTAATTTAAAGGTCAGTTTCTCCACATGCTCTAGAAGAATGTTGTCTCTGGTGAAATCACATCTGGCCCATCTCATATCTTATTTGAAGAATATTTGTTCTTCAGTCAGACTGAAGAATTTGTTCCTCAGTATCTCAATCTGTAGTATAGGCCTGTGTGGACCAAGCACTAATGTTAAAGGGAGTGATATTATGGATTGCACAGCAGCCACTTATCCATAACATGTGGTGCAATAAATCTATATGTGAATTTGCTTTGTTGTTTATTTGTATGTTTTTCTGTCATTGTCATTTATGTGAAACAGTGAACGTCTTGGGACGAAATAACATTTTCTGAAGAGCATTCTGATAATAAAGTGTAATCTTATTTTATTTATTCTTTTCTCTCTGAGCCTTTGAACCTATGATGTGATCTAATTGGTCCTGGTTGAGCTGTAAAAAAATATGTGACAAATACAGTTCGAAACTCAAAAAAACTCGGCCCGGTGTCATCAGGAGACACGGCCACATATATATAGTACCCCGTAAGCATAACCCCCCATCAACACACCAAGCCATATGTTCCTACATTCCTACTGTACTACGAGATCTATACATCAACCAACAGCACAGCCAACATCTGGAAATATTTCCCACTGACACTCCAACACCTTTTCCACCGTACATTGGCACATTAACTGGAGGGATGTGATTTGCAACTGGACATCAGAAGATGTGGTTATTCATACCTTTAAATATTCTAATCAGATACGAGTGTGATACGGATTAAGGCATGTTGCTCAATATGATTTGGAGAACATCTTAAGCATTTGAAGATTGGTTTGCTGTCAATAAACTGAGAGATTTCCTCCTGCGGCAAAACACGTGCACGCACGCACACACAAAGGGATGGCTATTGGTGCCTTGTCCAGTTCCTCCCAAGAAAGTGTTTGAACGAATATATTTTTTTTCAAATAAAAGATGCTCTCCAAAAAACAACATTGTAAACTTTTCTTAGCTAAGACATTTATTTTGGCCTGGCCAGCACCATTCATCTTACTTCAAACACAACTTCTTTTGAGCATAAGACTTTTCCTCCCCTCTTTCCTTGCTCCTTTCAGTGGCAATCTAAAGGAACGTCTGGGAGAACAGAGAGCGTGGGTGAAAGGAACGGCTGGTACTGTACAGCATGAGGCTCTATCACTGTTGCGGTCGCACAGACCCAAGTTGTAAAGCATGCAGATGAAGCGGCAAAATAACTATCAAATATTGATCAGTCCTGGGGAGGCAGTGCAGCTTGTATGAGGAGATGAAATAGAGGGGGCAAGTCACTTTGCACAGCCTCTCGTCTCCTTCCCTCTGATGCCCCCCCCCCCTTCGTCTCTCCTCCTCTGCCTGCCTGCCTGCCTGACTCACCAGCTCCACAACGTGGACGTATCTCCCGTGGAGCCTGGAGGTTTGCTTCGTTATTTACATCAATGTACAAAGTGAATTAAAGTTAGTGATTAGTGATAGTGATGGTTTATGTGTATTACGAGTACTGTCACGTCAGTAGAGTCTGCTCCGTTGAGGGCTGCCCGTCTACCTTTTGCATCATCACATGTTAAAGTATGAGGCTGAAAGGTATGTGTGTGTGTGTGTGTGTGTGTGTGTTTGTGTGTGTGTGTGTGTGTGTGTGTGCGAGGCGTACAACAGTTGTAGATACTGCAGGGCCATGGCTACCTTTCTCAACACAGCGAGATCGAGGGTATCTCTGTGGTCATCACCTTCCACTGCCATGGCAACGGCCTGCGAGTCACCTCGGCGAACCGCAATGACCATTTACAGTCTGAGGCAGTCTGACTCCTGATCTGCACTGGAGTATGTCAGAGGAGACCCGCAGGTGGACTGACACACACAACAACACACAGACTCATGAAGTATGGAAACAACAAGGTATAGAAGTCAGTCTTTGCGAGTAGAGAGTGAGTGGCACGCAATATAAAACCTTTCTGACTTTCATTGTTCATATTTCAGTCATATACTTGTATATAACATACTTTTTCACTGTATATTCACACCTCTTTGTTAGGCTGGGGCTGTTATTAATTTCCATACGGTGAATGGACTGCATCCATACTGCTCTTATCGATCACTCCGAGCGCCTTACAGCACAGCTAAAATATCACACACGTTGGATCAGATTAGATATCTTTACTGTCCCCAAAGGGGAAATTCATACAGCATTTCTATATTCAGCACTTTGTCTGTCAGTCATGCGGCTCATTCTCACAAAGGCAATGGAGTGGATGAGCTGGGAATCAAACCACCAACCCTTTTAATTAGTCGACAACCCGTTCTTTCTCCTGCGCCACAGCTGCCATCAAACTTTGACTTGGCGTCTTAGATACAAACAAGTAAAATCTTAATGTCACAGCATACAATGATATTAGAGTGTGGCCAACACCATGAGGAAATGATATTCCCCACGTATGGTGTTAAAGATCTTGGCTGGTCTCCGCAGAGCAGCAACCCTGTCCAGCAACACACCTCTGAGGTGAATTCAAATGCAGACTGCGATCTGCAGGTCTTATCACTCAGTGTCAGTGGCCAACATCACCAGTATCTAAAGTCAAATGGAAAGTTTTCCCGCAGGGGAGGGCGTCCATATACTTCTGTCCATATAATGAACGCAGAAAGTCAGAGCGTATTTTGTTGTGTTCTATTCGATTCTGTCCATAGTTGCCAGGCAGTTCCCCCATCCTCCTAAATCGTCACCACCACATGCACTTTTATGTGGCAACATTGTTATGTATACTTGTTTCTGTTATACTTTATCTCTCTAACAGGCTCATGAAAAGCACTTTAAAAATTAAATATATTATTATTATTATTATTATTATTCAATGTAAAGGTTTCAGAGTTTTGCGTTTTTTGATCTATAGTTGAGACTTTATATCTGCCGACTTTGCGTCTGCTGCCTCAATTTAGACAATAATTCAATTGCAATGTTCAGCAGTCACATATTGGAGCCTTGTCCACATGTCCACAAACTTTTGGCCATCTTGGGAACACAATGAGGTGTTTAATAGAACACGCAGACGTGTCTCTTTTCGTTCTCTACGGCATTCTTGTCAACCTTCTAATATCCAGGCAAGCTCCTCCATCGTCATCATCACTGACACCTCATCATCATCACCGCCCTCGCATCTCCTCCCACGGGCGCTACACCTTCAGCACCGGACAGCTCCGGTCCCCCCCCCCCCCCCCCCCCCCCACGCCCCGCCCACCTCCGGCAGACTGGCAGCGAGAAGCAACCACACACACGCGACACTTCAAGTGGCCTATTCGGGTTTCACTGGGAGGGACGGAACTTCGGGAACAATTTGCCACGATCGTCGTCGTCCCCGTCCTCCTCTCGCATGGAGGAGCCGAACGAGACCCCGGACTAACCCCCCCCACGCTCGGTTCCTCGCGTCGCCGCGGCTGGACGGACCGCCCAGGGGTGCGCGTTGTGTCCCCCTGGGTTCGGGGTGACAGTGAGTGTCCGGGCAGCTGTGTGTTTCGCTCAGACGGAGAAGGGGAGATTCGGGCGGACGACGGGTGAGAAGAGGGTTCTACGCGTTATTCCTTTTCAGCTCGATCATGGGTTCCACATTCGGGGCGTTCTCCGGCGGGTGCTCGTCGAAGCGCCTCGTCCCGTGAGCGAGCGGGACAAAGGAGAGGAGCGTCTTTGGGTTACGCTCCACACTTTCCCAAAGTGTCCCCGGTGTCTCCTCTGCGCGCGAGAACGCGGAGCCATGGCGCTCCTGGTCGTCCCGCTGCTCCTGCAGACGGGGCTCGTCCTGGGGACCAACTACGGCTATGTGGAGTGGTCCGACGGGGACCGGGACGACAGGAGCCCGCCGGTCTTCGGCACCCTGAACGCCAACAGGGAGCCGCCCCAGCACCCGACCTATCACTCGGTGCCGTCCACCGAGCGCACGGTGGTGGCGCACAAGATCGAAGAGGACCTGCCGAGGGTGGTGACCGCCTTCCTGCACACCGGGGACTCCTCGGCGCTGAGGCAGGTCAACTGCTCGCGGCGCTACGAGCTGAGCAGCCTGCGGGGCGGCCTGCACGTCGCCTCCCACTACTCCCTGCACAGCATCCTGGACACCGTGGCGCACGCCACCAACTTCCTGAACGTGATCCTGCAGGCCAACGGGTCCCGGGAGCAGACGCCGCGCAGGGACGCCCACTGGTACCACGCGCTGGTGCAGAGCATCCTCGAGGGGGACCCCAAAATCCACAGGGCGGTGGTGACCTTCCGCACGGACGCGCCGACGCCGGGCCCCCACCTGTTCCTGCAGGCGACGAGGGCCGACGAGGAGGTGGTGCTGCGGGACCTGTCCGGCTCCGCGCACCGCCACCTGAGGAGCAGGGGCCCGGAGTCCGACTGGTTCAACGAGTTCCGGGACGGCAGGAGACCGCACTCGCACAGGAGAGTCCCGGGGGCGTCGGGCGCCAAGAGTGGAAGTTACCTCCTGGACAAAAAGCAGATCAAGTGGTCGGCGCCGTACCTGGAGTGCGAGCACGGGGCGTTTGTGCCCTACTGGCTGCTGACCCTGTCTGCTGGCTTCTACGGACTGAAGAGCAACTCTGCACCAGAGTTCAGGTGAGAAGAAGAGAGAGAGAGCAAAGATGCTCATTGTGTGTTATCACTCAATGCACTTTTTCGAAATGCAGAAATAATGTATTCATACAGTGAACTCTAAAACGTCCATCAGTCAATTCACTCCACCTTTAAAATGCACTACGCAGCCAGAAACCAAGTCGGCTATATCAGCCACATGTATTAAAAGTGTACCCCACACCGACTGACAAAGATACACGCTGGGGTGTGAATGTGAATGCGGATGCAGCCTTGATGCAGGACCAGATGGTGTTGAAAGCAACTCCTCAGACACAGGTAGACCCCCCCTCATTTCATATGCTCACCTGTCAGAGCACAGCTGTGCATCTCCGCCAATGCATCCTGCAATCTAATGAATGCTGCAGGCTTCCCGCGGTGTTGTGCTGGTGAATGGGGTTGACACGAGCCCGGCTTTTGTGTCTTTGTGCGTGCGTGTGTGTGTGTGTGTGTGTGTGTGTGTGCGTGTGCAGAGGTTAGGTGCATTGAAACACCCGGGGATCTCGTGTTTCAAGGCTCCTGTCCAAGGAGTGTCTGGAAAAGATCAATTCATCATGAATAGACAATGAAAGATCCACAACCGCAATAGGAGGGCCAGTCTGCAGTTCAGGTGCACTTCACGCTGACATCAGTCTAAGAAGAGAGATGTACAGTATATGGCACTGTATGCGCGGGTCAATACTATCAGATAAGTTGAGTCGTTAGAAAAAGAGAGGTCTGTCCAAATGGCACCAATCACTCTGTCAATCTTTGAGCGAGAATTCATCCCCCGCAAACATCTTAATAAAACATTTGACTTCAGCAAAATGATGCAAAGGTAAAACCAAACTTAAAAATGCAACAGACATCCCTTGTACCCCTAGTGGCTCCAGGAGGTATTACTGTTTGGTCACTGTCGTAAAGACTAGCCTAATTTTCCTCATAGCTCCGGAGGAAGTTGTCAACACAACTTTGGAGATAACGGAAGAGAAGAAAGAAGTATGTTCACTGAAGCTCCTAATTCGTTATCTGGCTCCTAGTGTTAACTAGCGGCAGCGTTAGCATCGTGGCTAACTCAGGGCCGCAGCAGCCTGGCTACTGTCCAAAGCAGAAAACATCTGCAGAAATCCAAATTTGAATAATAAGCAAAAAAATGCATGTTGTTTTTGAAGCCTCTTAAGTCTCGGAGCTCTCTCCGCGGCGTGAATGCCAGTCTGAGGTTCACTCTTGCTTGTTTACCCCCCCCCCCCCCCCCCCCCCCCCCCATTCACATGATTTTGTTCCTAAGTCAACAGGATTCTTTTTGTCTTGCGAGGTTGAGTTGTGTCTCTCAATTCAACTGTTCCATCGTCTGCCATTTCCACCCCTCGGGATAGATACCAGCTCATTTTCTCCTCCTCGTTTTGGTTATGCAATGGATGACGCAGGTCTTGACAACTCTTGTGAAGTTGTAATTTTCCCGTGAAAACCGCGTCCCGGTGTTCAAGAGGATAACCGTGGAAGCAGCGCTCATAAAGGGGACCAACACAAGTGCGGATGGTGTCGTTTTTCTTTCGTCATTACACTGAGCAATCAGTTTCAACGCCATATTGACAAGTTGAAGCCATAAAGTTGTCTCTTTGTCGCTTTAACTGCATCCAGTGCACAAATGGGACAAACGGAGCTGGGATGACATTGTAATTCGGAAGACCGGACACAAATGTTGCTCGGTGTTTTATGGGCAGCAGTGGCGCAAGCGATTCGGGGCCTAAGCTGGCAGGCACATGCCGTACTGACGTGTCCCTGAGCAAAGTGCTGCATCACCAGCTGCTCTACGGGGACAGTCACAGCGTCTTTATATATCTTTGTATGACGAAGACGCCTCCGGAGTTACCATAGAATCAGTTTAATCCTTCAAATTATCTTGGTCTGCAATTCTACCTCACACAGGAATACTCACGGGCATTTGCTGTTTTGCAACAGCTCAAAAGTCACACACGTCTCAGCTACAAATTGCTCTAACAACTCAGACAATCTGTGTGTGATGTTCTGTTCCGTCTCCAACAATCACCCATCGCCCAACTGAAACCATCAACACACCGTGATGATAGTTTAACCAGTTGAGAGAAGACGGCAGCTGTGCTCGGCGTGTCGGTGAAATGACTCCGGTGGAGGAATTCATAATTAATCAATCGGCCAGTCAGCCCAGAGAGTTTTGACTGAGTCTCTAAAGAGGACGGGAATACAGAAGAGGAAGAAGAAAGAGATTCTGATACGCAGCAATAGAAAACATGTTTTTGTTCACAGGATCGGTAAGTGATGAATAAAACAAGGGTGAGAGAAGACGTGCGGTTTGCGGCCTTCACAAGGGACGTCTTGTATTTTGACATGTGAAGTAATGTCGATCAACACTTGCTCCCTTCTTCCTGAGCTTTCAGTCATTTCCACATGGTTTTTATCAGTATCAGAGTTTTCTCAGCTTTCAGTGGGAAATATCAATTCCACATAAGTAGCTGTTATGATCTTGTTAATAGCACTTTTGGGATTTCTACGCTTGGCTTTAAGTTGAGCTTCAAAATGATTTCTTGACCTTGGAAATAGCAGTTAGACAAATTGTAAACTCAAGGTCCACTTACTTACTTTTTTAATACGGAGCATTCACATAACTTCATGTCAAAAAAAAAGAAACCCCCCTCAAGTGCATTGGATGAAAATCATAACAGCTACTGATCTTGACAATGAGTTTGTCATTATTTTCTCAAATTGCAAATTGCAATTTCCAAGATCAAATATTAATTGTCAGTGTTTGGCGCTGGCTTGTGAAGTCAGCAGAGGGAACCACTGGAGAACTGGACGGGGGATAGTGAAGTGGTGGACGAGCAGCGGGTCTCGTGGAGAGATTTACTCTCTTATTGGTCGGCTGCAGCTATACAAAAAAACGGCTGCTTTGCTCCGAACTCTTCCGTCTGAAATATGAGATGTTGTCTGCAACTTTTCTGCCGGCTACTCCATCTCATGCCTGTGAGGACGTTTCTAAAAATAGAAAGTTGGTTGTCTCTGGATAGAAACGCGTAAGCTAGTGTAGATGACAGATTCAGTTCCACCATTTCATCCTTCTCCTTCCACCTAAAGGCAACTGCTTTCTTCTCCCCACCCCTTTTTTTCTCACTGCCCCTCAAAGCCAGATTTAAAGTAGGATACCAAAACTAATGGCCTCCAAATGAAAATGGTAGTTGTACATTTGAAGCAGCATCATGAGGTAAGGATGGAGAGAGGCCAGAGACACACGGTTTCCATCCAGTGGAGCTGTAAATGGCCCTGTAAATAAGAAGCACAATAATTTGGAGACATTACAAAGAAAACACCATGACACCACCATCACTCTGAAGACTGGATTATACGGGAACTGCACAAAACAGCTATTGTCAAGAGAAGGTGAAGTTAATGCAACACAGCTTTGTCTATAAAAGTGAATTAAAATGTTAACACGGTCTGTATAGAGCCACAGAGAGAGAAAACAAAATGCACCTAGAGATTCATTCTATGGAAGCCCATCTCTGCCAGGAAAAGAAAAATAAATTTATGTAATGTTCTTAAAAAATAATCACTTTTAAAATACTATATTCTGATATACCAATTAAAACTGCGAGACACGTGTAAAATATATGTTTGATGAACAATTAAGTCGAGATTTTGCAGCAAAGTGCAGCAAAATATAAGATTCAGGGACATAATAATTTTTATGGTGTCAGACTTTTATATGCATCCGTGTGACAGAAAATATTCCCTGTTTCAGTTATGAATTTTTCTCATATTTTCTTGGCTGGTTGAAGTCCTTCTCCTGTTAGGAATTACCCCGTATACTGTGTCACATCAGCTGCTCTGTTTATGAGAGTTCATTTGTTCTGGCAAATTCAAATGCTAAACCAAGCATCCCTCAGAAAGACCACAGGAGAATAAAAATCATTAAGTTTTTCATTATTCTTTGGCAATGTTGGATGAATGCTTCATTTTAACATTGCTCTTAGTGATTATCAACAACAAGAGCAAACTAAAATTATATCCCGTCTAATCGGAGCTGCAATTTTGTCCTTGTGATGCTTGAATCACAAGGTGTGTTACCTTGCATTGTTCCACACACACAGACACACACACACACACATACACACACACACACACACATACATACACGAACGCACGCACGCACGCACGCACGCACGCACACACACACATTCTGTCATTCCCTGGTAACAGCACATTTTTCCTCCCTCTCTTTCTGTCTGGCTGTGCACTTGAGAAGAAATGGCCAGAGCTTGCCTCACGGTTGTTTGTTCCACTTCCCCGCTGGCAGATGAAGGTAATGGGCGTCAGGATCATCCACAAAAACCATAAAGGAGCAAGACGGGGAGAGGGAATGCATGAAATGGGCAGAGAAGGCTAACCCAAAGGAGGCTGAATGCTGAAACACTATGCAGAGAGAGATACATATATATAAACGTAGGGAGTGACTCTGCACAGTCTATATGTTAAATAGCTCAAGTGAACTCAGCAATACTATTAAAAGTCCTAGGCAGTACTCCAGTGTTGCAGTCACGTCCCCTGACAGTATTTAACATTAGTTATTTCCCAGTTTGGGTCTGTGATGACTCACTGCTGCACAGGTTGTCATTCTCTGTGCAAATGTTTGGGTCTGCAAGAAAGAAATAGAAGACACGAGATTTTTTCTTCTTTGATTTGATGGGAAAACACCACATCTTCAATGTTGCTGGACTCAACCAAACTGCAGAGAACACACTGCATGTGTAAGTACCATCTTTAAAAACAAGAAAAGCTACCACTAGAACTACCTGCACTGGCCACAGATATTAAGAAACTACAATTAATCATTATCTTTGAGGATGAAAATATTCTTTCTATTTCCACTAAATTCCATGAAAACAGAAAACCCACAGTTGATCAATGTATACAGTTTATAGCCTATGGACTCTTTTAATGACTATTCAGGTTGTTTGTCCCTTCTCTCTGATAAAACCATAGACTGTATATAAAAATAGATGTAGTCACCGATTCTGGAAAGTGAAGCCACCGCAGAAGTGCCTAAAACCTGTATTCTCTCAAATCACCAGCAGAGGGCGACTCCACTGGTTCTGTTTCTATAGAAGTCTATGAGAAAATGACTCTACTTCTCACTCGATTTATAACATCAGTAAACGTTTTCCTGAGGAGTTTATGGTCTCAATCTCCAGTTTCAAGTCTTCCTCAATACAGCATGGTGTTCATTTAGTAAATTATGGTCCAATTTAGAGTCAAATAGACGATAAATCATGGTACGCATTGGGGCATTGATACAGCGTGATTGACAGCTAGCACCGTCCAATAGGTGCAGGTGACAGGCGGACGTGCAGTGGAATAGCTTCTCACCCCACGATTCTCCACACATGGTTTCTTCTGGTTCCAAAAAAAACATAAACAAGATGGCTCTGGCCAAAATGCTACGAAAACTCAAAGCTTCAGCACTTCATTTCAAAAACCAGTGGGTGACGTCACGGTGGGTTGCCACTTGGATACAACGCTTGGTAATATTTTCTGAATTAGCACCACCAACAACAGAAAGCGATAACAAACTGTGTACAAACTGATACAAATCATTGCTGAAGAATAAATAGTAGTTAAATTAGAGCTTTGGTTTAGTTTAGGTTCGTTTTGGGGAAGGATGATGGTCTGGGTTATTATAACTTCTAGGTAAAGGATACAGAATGATCAGCCTCCCAAGTTCGTTTTTCACTGTCCCATCCATCCACCTCGACCTCTGCCTTTCATGACTCTTCCTTTGCTCCTGTCATAATTACTGTACTAGAGAGGGAGAGAGAGCCTGAACCCTGCACCTAACCCCTTGTCACTAGAACATAGACGTGTTTGGGATGTTTGTTGAAATGACCGATGCCGTCCACCATGACCTCCAGGCGCCGCTTTACCATTAAACGTAAATATGGAAACTAACAAACTGCACGCACAATCCTTCTCACATGTGCCTCTGTGTTGTAGAGCTCCATTGTTGACTAAAACTATTAATCTGGATCAGAATGAGCAGTTGATGATCCCATATTTTACTATCCGGGATAAAGTAACCCATCTTACTTTTGCCAATCGGATTGGATCACCATGATCTAAAAAAAACCCTATACAGATTATCAAATGAGCATCGCTAGTCCTCCAAAGCTGGCAAAGTGCTTGATCTCTGATGATTGTGTAATTATATTTAATGTATCGTAATCGATGACGGTTGAAATTAAATCTTTTGTTTTTTGTCCAATATTTTATGTGGACAAAATCTTATTTTTTTATTGTATGGAAAAGCTTAATTTGGTAAAATGTCAAGGTTTAGGGACTCGATCACTGTGACGGATTAACAAATGTACTGCAAAATATGAATAAATGTGTATATACTTTATGACGACGCGGATCAAATGTGTCCGAATCCGTCGGAAAAGTTTTGCACATACTTAAGGTTTCAAAACTAGATTACGTTATTACCTAATCCAGTTTCAGAATACCTTCTTTTTTTTCTTTTCTTATAAACATTTTCAAGACCTGGGCCCAGTTGTTCAGAACCAATCTGATTGGATTGCAGCGATTGGATTATTTCCGAAAAACTAGGCCCAGGGTTTAAGAATGAGGAAGATTAAGACAAAATGTGAGAACAGACTGCTTACTGTTTTTTTGGGGCGTCAAGGAAGTTTTGTTTTATTAAAAATGAAGGAGAAAGCTGGGGGTGACTTCATGTTCTTTTTTCTGGACCAAAACAATATTATACTCGGCACATCACATCAGTGCAAGTGTTTATGAATATTTCAACCTTTGTCTCTCTTTTTTTTCTTCCCTTCATCTGCCTCCTACTATATTTCTTCCACCCTCGACCTGACTTTCCCCTGAGCATCTTCATGTTTTTTTTAATTTCCCTCTCTTTCACTCTGGCCTCTGCTTCTTCCTCATCCGTCCTCCTCTCCCTCACACCCACCTGCTTAACCCTGTACATTTTTTGTAACCTTTACTGTCCCTCATTTTCTTGTTTCTTACCTTCCTCCCCCTCTGTTTCACCTCGCTCGTTCTCCCATGAAATATATTCCCTTTCTGTTCTTCCTCATTATCTTTATTATTACAATCCACTGATTCTTCATCAACCCCCAATTTCAATCAATCTCCGGATAATTTCCTTTTTTCTCTTTTTAAATCCCCCCACTCATTACACCGTCCTCATTGTCATTCCTCTGTACCCCCGCCCCTCCTCTCCTCTTGCCTCCCTTCTTTCCCTCTGGCAGGGGTGTTGTCCGCGTGGATGTGAACCTGCAGGATGTGGACATTGACCAGTGCTCCAACAGTGGCTGGTTCGCCGGGACTCACCGCTGTAATCTCACCAGTATGGAAGTGAGTCTGTTCCACGTGATGCCTGTCTTCACCACATTAATTCCCAACTGGGGACTAGAATTGCACTCAGTAGAGTGCCCACCTCCGCCGAGACCCCGGCAGTCAAGCCGCACCAAATCGCACACACTCATTGAAATCAGTCCCCTAGCTAAACCAGATGTTTTTATTTCCATTAATATACCTGCATTTCTCCCTGGGAAATTGGTGAAAACGTCAGAAAAGGGCCTGGATCCAACCTTTTGTCCGAATCCAATGTAATTGGTTCTTTCTTGGCCCGTGTCCCATCCTTCCACTAAGTTTTGGAGATCCGTTTGGTAGTTTTTGTGTTATCCTGCTGACCAACCAACCAATCTCCTTGGCGGAGGTGATGATTGGAAATTTCTCTCATTCTACTTTATCCTGCAATATTGTCATTTTGATGCATTGAAAATCTACGGAATGTATTTCTGTCAATCTGTTATATTCATGTATTTGTTCATCCACACACCCCCGAGTCTCCCTTTTCTACATCCCTAAAAATCCACTTAAAAAACCCCTGTATTTGTTAGAGTTTAACATATATCCAACAGGAATGGCTTGAAAGAGGAATTTGCCAAGAGAACAAAATGGTAAGATTAAAGCCCCTCACTCAGGCCAACAAGTCCCTCGACCACATTGGTCAAGAAGAACAATCTTTTGTTTTCCAAGTATTATTTTTATGTGCGCGCGCGTCCTCTTGTCACTGTGCGGGCTCGCCTGTGTGTTCATGTCGCTTGTGTCAGTGCCAACGCGTTGGTTTGATGTGCTGTATTGCAGGGAGAGTGGCTGCTCAGGCCTGCGTGGCATGTCGCTGGCCATATGATGTATAATAAATGCAGTGTAATGGATTGCAGCGAGATGTGGTGAATAATAGACCATGCTCTTTGTCTGTGTGCCCCCCCCCCCTTTGGTCGGTCACGGTGGTGGTGGTGGGGGGGACTTCAGAAGGAGACACGGGAGGTTTCCATGTTCGTTTTGATCTCTTGTGCTGCATCCTCCCCTGTAATGTTCCATTTTTTACAGGCAACTTCCTCACAGCTGCCGTCTGGTGAAATCTGAACCGTGCCGCTGAAAGTCCTGTCGTTCTTCTGTTCAGATCTGTATTGGCAAATGTGTGTGTTATGTTATCTTTCTATTAACATCATCATCATCATCATCATCATCATCATCATCACCACAGTGGTGGGTAGAGACAGTGTGTGTGTTACCAAGGACGTTTCACTGACCACTTTGCTGCAAATAATTTTTACCTTTAACTGTTTATATGCTGTAAATGAACATGGACTTGGTCCAAGTGGAATTGGATGATTCTTTATTCGCTCTCGAGAATTGACCATGAAACTCTTGCAACAGTGTCATCAATCTTGTCCATCTAAAGAAATGAATTCATAGAATAAGAGCGCTCGGAGAGCGCGGGCCTCCACCACGGCTGAGCTGCACTCCCCCTCGCAGTGGTTAGAGATATTCCTGGATTCAGATCTAGATCTGGATCCCTCCCAATCCCTCTACAAAAACAAAAAAACAAAAAACAGACAAACAGAGCCAATAACAACCTCTTTGCCGGAAATGATAATACAATCACCAACTGGAAGAGACTGCTTGCAGTACTGATTCAGACATATTGCAGCCGTTCGGTGCGTTTAGATCGTCTTTCTCAGGATTTCAAAATAAGAGCAGTTCAGTTACATGTTAAGTATGGATGTAGGGGTACAATGATATATTTGAGTTTTTTCAGTAAAAAAAAGCTATAGAGGACGTGCATAAAGTTTGACAGGGTCACCATCTTTGATTTGCATGTTGCCATACTAACATTTGCTAATTGGTACTAAACACAAAGTACAGCTGAGGCTTCAGAAAATAACCAGACTGTACCAAATTTCACGGAAATACATCTGGTTGATATGTCACATGGAACCAAAGGGGTGGACCGAACAAGTGACAGGCCAACAGACGGACATTGCTGTAAAATATAGTTGTAGTGAGTCAAAAAAGGTTGTTTTATGGTTTTTGCAGGACGCTGTGTTCTTTGAAATGCATAATGTACAGATAATTATTTGATTAAACAGCAATTATGTTAAAATATTGGCTTGAATGCCACTAAATAAGTGGCAATGCAAACACCTATTTCTTTTCCCAGCGGTTTGCAACTGGATGTAAATAATTGCTCATCGCTGTTGCTCAGCACAGCCACTAACCGATTGCTTTGGTGAATTCATTTTGGCAAATACCCCTAAATTTCTCATTCAAATCAAAGTCTGATAACCATGCAATCAGAATCTTCCAGCACAAATGTTTCGGTTGCCCAAAACAACTCAGTACACCACACACATTACTACATTTAGAAAATACTTTATTTTGAAAATGATTAACTTTTTCTTTAGCCAGTTAAAACAGGCTAGTGTTGTTGTTCCAACGTTCACATTAAGAGAACAGCTCTTTTTCTGTATCTCCACTAAATACAATTTTTGGGAAATGGGCTGTGGAAAAAGTCCTTGTGAGACGTATTGCTTTCCCCGCTGAGTACGAACGCGGCCTGAGGCGCGGTCTCGGAGAGACAGATAAGAACAGAGACAGGCTCCGGTAATGTGATGGCGCATCATGCGTTCGGCAGAGTGTGCGCGGGCCACCGCAAACCTGATCTCACAGAAATATGTCAAATGACCTCCTGACACTCGATTACGTGCCGGTGCCACGTAAACCTGTCAAAAATTACATGCCGGCACCTGGAAAAAAACAATGCCAACGGACAGTCAATTAAGATCCTGAGTGATACGGCCAAAAAATAAAAAATAAAAATCCCTTTTCGTTTTTCATAATGTTGATAATAGAATGTGATAATAATGTTCATAATAGATCTTTCATGTTGTAGCAGAATAAGAATGCTAGACCCTTTCGCTGAGAGTCAAGGAACATTACAGTTAGGGAACTAGAACAGAATATATTATCATTGACGTTATGGTTTCCACCACAGCTCTCGTTTCGCCAAATGGACGCGGTTATGTTTCACCATATTGGAATATTGTCCCCTTAACAATACCGAACGGGTCTGGCAGTGGGTCGAGACACTGATGACGGTTACCTGTAGATGATGGGATGATTAAGACCGGAGATACCGCACATAAAATCAAAGCTAATGTTACCTAGACATGTATTTAGACCCGTGGAATCCTGAGAGAGAAATCAGTTCAACAGTCTGGAGAAATAAAAGCGATTATTATAAGTTAATTGCTTCACATTCTCACATAGTACCTCCACGTGATCTTGGGTTATCAGCAAAAAAAAAAATGGACATAATACGCACAAACCTCCACTCAGCTGTACACGGCCGAGCATTGTTCTGCTCAGACTGCGCTTCTTCTTCTTCTTCTTCTCCTCCACCGTTCTTCTTCTCTTTTCCCCCCTTTTCCTGGTCTGCCCGGATACAAGCGAGGCTGTGGAGGAAGGAGGAATGTGTCACCGTGAGCCAAATACAAGACTTCATGCATTATGGATAGTCGGTCGTAGGGGAAGTATCTTACATAAGGAGCGCACTGCTTATATAATTGGACGAGGGTTTGAGAATGACTGGTGCGGGAGATTCGTCACAGGATGGATCCGAGTAGGAATTTGTTTGTTTGTTCTTTGAACGTCAGGAGGAATTAATGCGAACGTGACTCGTGTTTGCGCACGATTGCATGTGCGTGCGTGCGTTTGCGTTTTCTTCCCTCCGTCCTGTGAAACGTGCCGCCGGAGATAAAGAGCTTCAAAGGCAGTGCTGTGCCAATGAGTGTAAACTGCTGCGACAGCCAAGTAGGGTTACCCCCTCTGTCTCTCCTCGCGCTCCCTCTGCCCAATCAGCTACATATCCTCCTCCTCCTCCTCCTCCTCCTCCTCCTCCTCCTCCTCCTCTTCTCCCTGCTCTTTTCTACACTCTTTCTGTTCCCGCGACTGTTCACACGCTCCCAAATTTCCCGCCAACCTCCAGATACCTTCGGCCCCTCGCCAACCTCCTCATCTCATTTGCCATCCCTTTCCTTTCCTAACGCCCCTGGTCGTCACGTCGTCTCCAATTCTTTCCCGGAGGCAATTTAACTCCTCTGAGGAAAGACGAGCCAGAAACGATGCCTCCATCTGTCAGCATGTCGTTCGTTCTCTCCGCTTTTTGCCGGCCTGGCGCATTCAAATCGTCATGTGAAGTGGCCATGTCACGAATGCGGAACACTTCTCCTAGTTGCTGCTCTGATGCAGCAGCAGCAGCGTCATCATCCCTTTTCTTGCATAGTGGGCCTGCTTGTTCCCCGCTGTAGCTTCTTCCATCGCGGGCACCCCGTTTTGCCTCTATGTAGATACACCCAGCACAATCGGACTAAGAAAAAAGGCAGCAGTGCCCCAAGTCCTGGCTGCAGCTTCGCTACTTTTTCGTAGTGATGCAAGAGTCCCTCCCGTCTGAAAAAAATGAATTACCTGGACCCCCACGGGCCCGCCTCTGCCCCCGGCTGCACGAGGTGAAAAAGGGGGGGGACATATATGTAAATATTTATTTCTCTTCTGTAGTCCTTATCATCCCCGGCACATTGTGGAGGAAGAGGAGGACTTACGCTTCAACAGTCTTAAGTCAGTGTAAATGCTCTGCGGACGGAGAGAAGGAATGTCCACCCACATTGTGAAGAGTATACGAACAGTGAAGGTTGTTCAGGCAGAGGGAACATCCTGGATAGGAGTTTCTGTCTCAAACCGTATTTGTCAGGAAAGCAGAAACTCACAAGATCTGTTTTTTTACCTGCCTTATCTCCAGCATGTAAAAAAGAAAAAGAAAAGGGGGTGACATGAGGAGCAGCGGAGACAGAAAATAACCTGTCTTTTCCAGTTTCGCTCTCCCTCTTCTGTTTTGTTCTGCCAGAGGCTCTCTGTCTCTCCTCGGGGGAATGTGAAGCGAAACAGCTGAAGCTGGGTTGAAGTGTTTTAAGACTTGGAGAGCATCTGCACACCATTTGGGGATGCATATGTGTGTGTGTGTGTGTGTGTGTGTGTGTGTGTGTTTAAGTATAGGTTTTTTTTCTCTCTTTTCACAACAGCAAAGAAACCATCATTGTCTTTTTATTCGAAGCCACGTGTCACAAAAGGTTTGAATCATGGCAAATAAAGTGTCAGTTTAATGAAGCGAGCTTTCCGCCGCTCTTCAGCATGTGGAAAGGTAAGAGACTTCCGTAAATTCCACTCTTCCAAACACAACAGAGCATGAATTCACAGGCACGTTCTTCTTCAATGATCCTATACACTATATATTGTAACTCTTAGCTTTTCTCTCCAAACTGGCTCCCACCGCGCTCAACATTTGAATATGCCACTGGTCCTATTTGCATGAATAAATCTGCTCTGTTCTTCCAATATTGAAGACATTCTGTGCCGACTGTGACAAAAATGTGGCTAACGAGAACCGAAGTGCGCGTTTTTAAAAAAAGCGCATTATTTGGATAAAGTACTACTATTAGAGTTGGACAAATATATTTTGGATACATTTCTAGTGAAAACTGATCATCGGCTTTTGGTCACATAATTCACCATAATAATTTTAAGGCTTTTATCAGTATGAACAGAGGGCTTGTTTTTGTCTAAGCAAATCCTCCTCCGAGGTTTACAGGGTCAAACTTCGTCAGGCGACTTCGCTGTAGATACGGATGCAGACCATAGTCTGTACTTTATATAAAAAAAATCTGCATATCTTGCACTTTTAATGTGATTTGGAGTCAGAGTCTGTGCAGTGGTGATCTTGGTGTGGAGCCGCGGTATTAAGGGTCCTGCCGATATTCGTTAGTCAGTCTCGGCTGTCAGTCATGACATTTCTAAATTAATTAAACGTATTGGAAAAATTAACACTTGGACACACAACCATGTGATAAGATCTACCTAAAATAACTTTGAGGTATAAGAAAACATTTGTGTACTTTGACTTTTTTAACTGTGGTCCATAACCAATCTGCTAAAATGGAGGAGGAGGGTTTCTGACCTATACTGCAGCCAGCCACCAGGGGGCGATCACAAGGATTTGGCTTCACTTGTAGGAAGCAGTCACGTTGTCCACCTTTATATACAGTCTATGATTCAGAATGAAAAGTAGAATCCAGTTATTTTGGACTTCTTTATTCCATCCTCCTTCTCCCAAGTGGGACGTACGGCCACAGTGAGCTCATCTCCATCGCAACGTGAGCCTCCCCCTGGCAACGAGTTCATCTCGGCCAGCTCGTCTCACTTTTGTCGGGGATAATATATTTGTTATTCATTAGTCTTTCAGTATAATTCATGTCATTAGGCCTGAAGATATGTGTATCCATTGTTAAATGCCGCGGTTCCTGTTCATATCACCTTTGGTGTCCCACCAGGATTCATAACCAAATGACAGGAGAGACTTGATGTTGTATACTGTAGATGCACATGTTGTTTTAAGGCAAAAAAAGACAAAAAGAAAAAAAGACTCTGTTCTTCTGCGTCCCGCTGTCCTTGCTGATAAGGCTGACAACGCCATTTATTAAAAACTGTTGCTGGAGATATTGTAATAATGTAGTTTGGAAACACGACCCAGACCAAGAAATAAAACCTGGGACATCTCCACATCTGCCGCTTCAATCTGGACAACTTTCTTAAACTTGTCTCATGCGAGACCCAGACTTATAGCTCACTTCCAATAAAAACACAATATTCATAATGTTGTTGTTTTTTAAGAAAACTGTAAGTAGCACTCCGCTGCTCTGCAGTATATTCTGTCTGGCACATTTCTTCTGATGTTAAACTGGACACTGGACATGGATCCACAGGACACGGATCCAAACATGGATGGAGAGGAGGACGAGACGGGGGGACGAGACGGGGGGGGGTTAAGGGAGGGATGTGGGGTGACAGAGGAGAGGGACAGTCGTCAGGGAGGATCCATCCTCCACAGAGAAAACACCATTCACTCTCCACTCTAACGTAAGAGCCTGTCAAGTCGGCGGCAGCGGTTGGATCTTAATTGAGTGAGGGCTCCCACGAGTCCACGCTGGGAGCCAGCGACGGCCCACCCAGATGCCTGCGTCGGGGGAATCTCGGGGTTGAAGTCTCAACATGCCGAGAGCGACTTTCACTCCTGACACATTTCCCGAGGCCGCATAGCCAAGCAGTGGAAACGTTTTTTAACATTTTGTCCCCTTCGCAGCACTAAACTTCCAAATGTACCCTCTCATCACCTCCGTTGCTCGAGCTAATGTCCTGTGACCCTCGAGTCACAGCGCTGTTACCGCGGCGAGCAACCAAATCAATATCCAGCCGTCTCCCCAAGTTTTGGCCTCCTAAACTGATGGAGAAAAAAATAAAATTCCGAGGTTCCCGACTCCTCAGACATGCACTGTTAGTGGTTGGTTGTCTTGTGAAACAGCAGCAGGCAGATTCCCCAACCTCGGGGGGGGGGGGGGGGGGGGGGGGGGGGGGGGGGGGGGGGGGGGAGTGATTGTAATGCTTTTAGGGTTTAATGCTTCCAGTGTATTTATAGATCTCTGAGGGAGGCAGAGTGCTCTGTCTCTCTCTTTCTCTCTCTCTGCCTCCTCGTCTCTCTCTCTCGCCAACTCTCGTCCTGGTGTTGTGTTCACAGCTTTTTTATCAAATTACACTGTGAGAAAACAGGCACCGCGGGCTGCAGTCCAAACACGGGGGGGGCTTTCCATTTGAAAGTTACAGATAATTCATCCTTATGTTGAAGGTACTTCAGTCTGTGCAGGAATTGTTTTGCACTTTGCGTCATGGTGTCGGGTGATGTTGTTCCCTGCAGGGGGGGTTGTGGCTGTTTTTTGTGCAAAATTTACTGGGTTTTATTGTGTGATTGTTGTTTTGCTATTTCAGTATTTGACAAGTTTAAAAGGAGGACGTCGCAGATTTGACACCTACGCTCATAGTACTGTGCGGCATATGTGGACAGTTTACGGCATTTTGTATGCGTGCCAAATCTGATTTTACCTCGAGTGATGTCATTTTAACGTAGCATCTGTTGAAACTCGAGGCTACGAGTTGGTGAATTAAAAACCAAGCCACCCAAATCTCTCTCGGACGACTTGCGTCGTCGGTCATGTGGGCACCAGGTTTTGACAGGGGGAAAAAAAGAGACAGTGAATATTGAACATTGATTCCTAAACTCAGGGAAAAGTCATCCCTCAAAGCTAAATCCATCCTAAAACAGCTTTCTAATTCTGGGTGTGTGCGTTTTTTCCTCCAGAGCCACAGTGTCTAATTGATTATTGAACAATCAAAACTTTTGTCCCTCTTTAAAGCAAATAAGAACGCCGTCTTTCCTGTGTCATTCATTATACACTGTACAGAGAAGTCCACCATGGCGCTGGGCTCAGATCTTTGGCTTCTTCGCTCTCACTCTACAGTTTTCCCCTAGGATGTACAGGCTGTGGCAAAAAAATGTCAACCGTTCCTCTACTGCAATGCACATACAAGGGATGGGACGATACCACTTTTTTTCGTGTTCGATCCGATACCGATCCTTCAACCTTGAGTATCTGCAGATACCGACCAGATACTAATTTTTAAAAAAAAATTAAATATGGATAATGCATTGTTCAGGATGCACTTGATGAAATGGTATGATTAACATCTAAAACCTCATACTCAACTGTAAGACGAATAATCATCTCCCCTAAAGGAAGACATACAGTATATACTTAGACAGCAACGTGACAGAGTTATGAAATACTGCTGTTTTATTTCTAAATAATAATAAATTAACATGAAAATATGATGCCTGAATGTCGTTCAAGGCTTGGTAGATACGTAAATAGGCATTTATTGGGTATGTTTACTGTAATGTATCGGATCAGATTTTACTTCTTATTTATTCTGATATCCGATCCAGGCATTTTGGCCAATATTGCCCCGATACGGATATGGAATATCGGATCGGGCCATCCCTAGCACAAACTAGTGATCGCATAGGGCTCAACAAAAGACAGGGATGAAAGGGAAACAAAACGGCAATTAGACTCATTTACAAACTTTTTCAATCAATTAAATTATCACAAACGGATTAAGCGCTTTGTTAAAGTATTTCAGGCCATCACTTACCCTTGAAAATTGCACTTTATGCAAAGGATCAGGTCTCAGCTCTGTAATAAAACATCCCCATCCCGGCTGCCCCTCTTTTTTAAAAAAAAAGATAAGTCTGTGCATGATTGACAGGGCAACCTTGAACCCCGTTAGCCAAGTGGAAATTAAACGTCCCCCGCTGCATTCAAAGTAAGGTGCAATTATAATACACTCTCTGAAATCCAGCCTGCGGTCTGATGAAGGTGATCCATCAAACTGAGACGACTCAAACGATCGTTTCACGGCCCCCTTCATGAGGGGCATGCCGCACGGGTGTTGTTGTAAAAAAAAAAAAAAGCACCACTGGTGATAGATGACATGCGGAGCGGCGTTCGTGAGGCACTTCAGCGCGGCGACATTAATCCAGTTGTGTGTGACGCTCATGCTTCCTGGGCTCTGTACTTGAACTTGGTCAGAGAAATGTATCTAGGTTGGTTAAAATAAACGGAGCCCAATAAAGGCCAGAAATAAGCATCGAGTTGTATTGTATTGTACAAAAAATTGGATCATTGCATTTTCATTTAATTCTTTAGTCAAAAAAAGACATACATTTGTGGAAAATTATAATGCTATTGTGGAATTACATTTTCATTTTCACATTTACACTATCATTTGAATTAAGTCCCCTTTAGGCTTCCGTGAAAAAGCTCAAATCAGTGTCTTATACTCACAGGTATGACCAGAGAGACACAAAAATTGACACACAAACAGATTTGCTCCAGTTGTAGAGCTGTGTTTTTATCCACACTGGGTTGTTTTTGATGCTTTTATGTTTACATACAAATATGCATGATATAACTTGTGTCTGACCTTTGATGAGAGCCAGGCTAGGTCTTCCCTTGGCTTCTGCTCTTTATGCTAAGCTAAGCTAATAGCCAGTTGCTCTAGTGTCAGACATGGAAGCCGTATCGGTTTTTCTCATCCAACTCTCCCAAAATATGGACTTATTCCCCAAATATGCATTGTATTGTCAGTGATTCATGAAGTATGAATATAGCCCCCGTGTTCTTCGCCGCAGCCGTCCCAGAGGAGATATACAGTTTTTACTGTAAGCATGCAATTTAATGCACTATTTATGTTCATTTCAAATTTATTACAGCCGTATTTTAGTGTATTTTTTTTCATGCACACGAGTGTGTCCACACTGGCGCCGGCGTGCGCGAGTCACTCCGTGTGTTTTCAACTCCAGATGGTCCGTAAACCCACGTCGCTCCCGCAGTTATTGATGCGAGCTGGATTTATGCAGATGCCCTTAAATTCTGCAAACAACCCCTTAATTCTTAATTTAGATATTAATTACTTTCCCTGTTACTCGGCAAAGCCCCGTGATTTCCCCCGACACAGGGGTTTGTTTATAACCGGGGCGTCTGCTGCTTCCCCGCTGCAGAGGAGCATGTAGAGAGCATGCGAGACTCAATAACATGATTGAAACAAGTTTATTAACTGGGACCGAACTCGGCGGCAAACCGTCAGTCGGCCGGGAAAACACGGAGGAACTGTTTTTGATTCTGGTTTGTGGTGTCTGTGTTAACTACTGGGACCATGGATGGTATTTCAAATACTTTAAATTCAGTCATGGATGGATTTTTTTGCATTATGAACCAATACCACTATGAGGTGCGAGGAACGAGTAATTTCCTACAAAATGCTAATATTAGGAATCTCTTGTATTGATAGTTTGGATATTTATTCAGGAGGCACACTGAAGCATGTGGAGCCAAGTATGTTTACCTGATATCTCACCTTGTTGATTGATGAAAATGAAAAAGGAGATTGTGGAATCTGACCCCAGAGCTGCAGGATCCAAACCCGTCATTATTATTATTACTATTATTATTATTAATAACATCATTGTATTTATAAATGTCAGTTTTCACTAATTATAAGTATCAGTCTGGTAGAAATTAAAGCAACTGTTATACAACCCCCCTATCCCCCGATATGTTTACAGTACATGTCACTAACCCTATTTGTGTTTTCTATCTCTCCTAGTGTATCTCTGACCCCAGAGCTGCAGGACCCAAACCCGTCATTATTATTGTTATTATTATTATTATTAATGTTAATATCATCACTAATAATAACAACAACATAATTGTATTTTTTAATTATAAGTATCAGTCTGGTAGAGATTAAAGCGGTGGTTGTACAACTGTCCTCTCTCTCTCTCTTCTCTCCTACTGTCTCTCCTCCCACCCTCTTTCTGCCCACTTCTCCTCTCTTCCCCATTTGTCTCCTCACCCCAACCGGTTGAGACAGATGACCGCCCACCACTGAGTCTGGTTCTGTCAGAGATTTCTTCCTGCTAAAAGGGAGTTTTTTCTCTCCACCGTCGCCTAGTGCTTTGCTCATTGTGGGATATATTGGGTTTTCCCTGTAACATTGTAATATTGACCTCACTATGTAAAGTGCCTTGAGACAATGTATGTTGTGATATGGCGCTATACAAATAAAATTGAATTGAATTGAATTGGAATGTGACGCCAAATGCCAAGTTTGCAGGGGACGGAACCTTGCAGATAAACACGTTCCAATCGCATTAGAGAGGATAGTGTGGTGTATGGAGATGATGATGATGATGATACTATATTGTCAGACAAAGTCCGACAGCAGCTCCCTTTGCAACAAACTGCTGACTATGAAAATAATGTATTTTTTAAACGCAACTGTTCACTCATTCAACATGACCCTTCACTGCAAATGAGCAATTTCAAACTCATTTTTTTGTCTAATGGGGAAAAATAATCTCGTCATGATGCAAAAATCTCGGTTTTTGCATCATGCGATGTTCAGATGTTTGAATTTTGAAGATATTCCAGCTAATATTGAGCCAATTTAAACCAGTAACGAGCAACAAGATTGTTTTCCTTATTTTAAGAGCAACTTGCACAACTTAGTTATCATCTTATGAAAGGACATCACTTTGAGTTTGTTTGTCTATTTTTATCCATTGCAAATGACTCCTGAGTTCTTTCAGACTGCTGTCTGCTGCTTCACATTTCACATATTAGGAGAACGGTGGTCTGGTCTATTTTGCTGCTAAAAAAGTTTTCATTTTCTCACATGCATTTATTGGAGAAGCTCTAACTCAATTGGAAATTGCCTCGCAGTCGGTTAATGGATCTGGAATCTTTTGTCTGTGTGACAATGAAGAAAGTGGTATTGGGTTAGATGATGGATAGTACTCAATGTTTTAATAGAACATGTATGTCAAATTTATAAATATTCATGTCTTATTATGAAACAAGGTTTCTTGCTATTAAAGTTATGAGTCACTGAGTCAGTTCAATCAAGAGACGAAATTGTCATTTTGCCCTGTTTTGTTTGTTTGTTTACTGATTATCAATCTTAGATTGAGTTGTACTTTTTTCTTTGGGTTGCTCAGTAGCTCACCAGGTAGAGCTGGTGCACAAAATACTGAGGCTTGAGCCCAGGATCGACTAAACTCCGTCACAACAATAAAGCCAAGAATGCCCCAAAACTATCCGGAAACAAAAGAATAGATACATTGTGAATTCGTAATATCAATTTCAAGTTCATTTGTGTTTAATACGTGAGTTTTAATTGCTTATGGTTTTTCAAGCGGCTAGAATTTGTTTGTGAGTTTTAAGAATTCTACTCATGGAAGAATGTGTTTCTTTGCTTGGTTCAGGACAATTTGATTAAATTTAAGAACATTTGTCCTGATTTATAGTAGGGCTGTATTTGTCGTGTTGAAGGATGTTACAAAAATGACTCCCCACCCCTGCTTCAAATGAAAGATGTTGCTGATTCATTTCCCTCCATCATCAATTGATTCATCAATTCAGCTTTAAATGCAGTGTCTGTGTTACTTTTCCAGTATAATATTACTTGGTATTCTCACCGTGAATGCCCGCTGCTGTTGGCCAGCTAAATAAGCTTAAGACAATTAAAAAAAAAAAAATCCTTGTGAATGTGTTACAGTGAACAGCGAAAGCTAATTACCCGACAACATTTCGGACGTCAGATGTTGCCCTTGCCGTGTCCTGTAATATTTTATTCTGATGTATTATCAATTGACTCCCACTTGAAGCCGAGAGCTGCGTTGGCTGAGTCACCGTGTCGGTTGATCGCCCCCCTCCATCCTGTTGTTCAGCGTTCATGTCAATTCCTCCACAGATTTCTCTCACATTTTGCCTCCAAGCAACTGTGATATTTTTGTTGACGATAACCAAAAATAGGTGATGACAGATTTTTTTTCTTCTTCTCCTTTTTTAAAAATGAATTATCCACTTGTGTGTCTTCTTCCCCTCTTTCTCCCAGTGCACGCCCATCGTCGGCCACGGATTTGTCCTGGACAAATACAAGTGCCAGTGCAGGAGCGGATTCTACCACCCGCGCCGAGTGGCCCTCAACGGCTTTAAAAGTAGGTTACAAATCCCTGTGTGACATGAAAAGACATCTCGCAGCCCGAGCTGTTAGATGAAAACTTTGAATCTTTCAAACGCAAGCTTCTTTTTTCTTTTCTTTTTTCCAGTTTTCAGTTCAGCCACACAATTTGTTTGAATTTCTTGTCAAGGACATCCTGGGGCTTGTGGGGTTATGAAGCCTAAAGCTTCAGTCAAAGGATATTGACTGTTCTTAGTTTGTCTCTCTTACAGGTGGAATCAGAATCACAGAGCTTTTAAAAACATTGATACATTTGAACAGGTTTAGTCTCATATCAAATATTTAAATGGAACCTATAACGCCACAAAATAATCTTTTTAGCTGAGAGCAGTTCTGTCAGCGGTGCACTAGTGAGCAGGGCATACTACTGTGTCCAGCTGAAACACAAGTTCAAATCCATTAATATACTCCTCTTGTGTTTTTGGTTGTGTAAAGAAGCACATCGCTTCAAGCCGCGATCAGCGATTGGCTGATTGATGTCGTGTGTCCATCTGAACTCACTCGTATATTTGCATTATTCCTTAATGTCCTTCAGTTTAGACAGTCTCAGTGAGTAATTCGGACCTTTTCTCTACTGAATTTCATTCTTTCACCCTTATACATGTCAAGTATCACTTCACCTCCCATAGGTTCGTTCCTTGGATTTGAACGCACGGATCCTGACACCTTCACCGAAAGCACTGCGGTGTCCTCGGGCAGAACTCTTGGCGCTGATGAGGGAGATAATTTAGGCGACTGCGGTTGTTTTCATCCCTGACTCCAACAATACAGCACCCGGCGGGGGTGGGGGGTGGGGGGGGGGGTTTGATATGCTCAGCCGGAGCTTTATTGTGATGCACCGTGATGAGGCCCCGTAGTGAAACCGGCCCAGTCGGTGAAGAGGCTCATCTTCACAGACCCCGTTGTTAAAAAATCATTGCAGCTCAGATTGGGTCGCAGCATCGCTGGCGACTGGCGAACTCATGATCCCCTTCTCCTGGAACCTGTCCTCATGCAACCCCCCCCCCCCCGAAAACAGACCAGACAAGGAAACACATTTTCTATTGTTCCTTAGCAACCGGCCAAAAGGACAGATATCAAACACATGACACATGACATTTCACTTGAATGTCTCAATGTACATTTTGCCTGGATGGATGGATAGATGGATAGATGTGGATAGATAGTTGAATAGATAGATAGATGGATAGATGGATGGATAGATGGATAGATGGATGGATAGATGGATAGATGGATGGATGGATGGATAGATGGATAGATAGACGGATAGATGGATGGATAGATGGATAGATGATGGATGGATGGATAGATAGATAGATAGATAGATAGATAGATAGATGGATGGATGGATGGATGGATGGATGGATGGATGGATGGATAGATAGATAGATAGATAGATAGATAGATAGATAGATAGATAGATAGATAGATAGATAGATAGATAGATATTCCTCTGAAGTCACTGGGATTTACAGCAAAAAGTGAGAGGGGGGATTATGAGTCATTTTGTTGGAAAAGACAAAAAAACCAACCATTACTCCAGTACTTGCTTTTTTCTCTTGCTCTACAGAGCCAATCAAACGCAGTGTTTTCATGCTGTATGAGGTCTGGCACAAAGCATCATTGATTCCAAATCCTGCTACAGCGAACACGTCGTGGAATGAAGAAATTATATTTCTGGCATTGTCTGTTTCTTTACATGAAATAAGAATTCATTTCAGGTTGTCAAAAGTGCGTCTTTAAGAAAGACAGTCAATGCTAAATGCAAACACTTTTAAGTGGCATGTTGGGGAAAAGAGATTTGATAAGTCGCATGCTGCTGCAGCTGCAGCTACACACACACTGATGATGAAGTGAGCGGTGTCACGTATTTATCCCCCTTTCCCTGATTATTCCCTCATCTGCTTAATTAAAGGCTGTATTTTTTTGTAATTATCACCCGAGGCTTTATGATTTATCGGTTTGATGTTTTTTACCCCCTCAAAAATTGATTTACTGAGCACTTAATAGCCTGCATGTGTGACAGTTAAACACAAATTAATCACAGCGATAATCCTCGAAAACACTACAGTATATCCCTTCTGTGCTCTGATTCGCCACGAGATACGGAGTCTTTAAAAATGGCTTTCTTTCGTCGTACCTTAACACAAGTGAATGCGTCCACACAGTTGCATATCCGATCATCATCTGAAGTGCTCTCGCGCCCTCCAGGTAAGGAGCAGGCCTCTCACAGGGACGAGGCCTCCGACGTGTCCAGCAAGTGCCTGCCGTGCCGCAAGGGCTGCCCCTACTGCCTGGACGACACGCCCTGCCTGGTGCTGGAGGACGGCGCTCTGCGGCTCGCCGTCGCCTCCTTCCAGGGTCTGTGCATGGTGCTGGACCTGGCCTGCATGGTGGTGGTCTACCACTTCAGGAGGGCCAAGGTGAGGCTAGGGGTCAGGGGGTCACCGTGTACGAGCGCAGGACACAGGGGTGGAGGAGTAGTGCTGGGCCTGTGGGAACAATTACAAAAGCGTTTTTCAGACAATGTCCAGAAAAATGGGTCCGGACATTTTCTCAGCAGTTCGCCCTTCGCATATGACGAACGCAGCAAGAGATTGTCCAAGTCAGACGTGTTCACGCCAACAGGAACATTTCTGGATCGTTCCGTTGCGTCTCGGTAGATTATAGCACGAGGCAGGACATGGCGATAATTCCACTGTCATTTTACGAAAATTTGACCAGGGCTGGCAGGAATGATTTTTTTTAAACCTTGACAGACATTCACGTCTGACAGCAGCCACATGAGATCGAAGGCGATTAAGTGGCGCTATACTCCGGCGCCCCCCCTCCCCTGGATGTGTGTGTTTTTTCTGATGGTGTGATCGCGTCGGACTCGGACCAACTTCTGCTGCATTCTTCAACAAACTTGTCATAATAAGTCATGATGAGAACTGTGAGGTCCAACATTTTTGGAGCTCGAACCTATATACAAAGCAGAAAAAGTCACATCTCCGCCTTCGATGCCCTAAAGTTAGCTGATTCTTTTCAAAACCTGTCTCTCAAGAGTGTCCCTCTTGATGGAAGGGCCAAACCCAGAGTGCTCTGTGGATTACCCAGCTATAACTGTAAATGTCACAACAGCCAGCATGCCACTTATGAATGGAAAGAAAAAGGGCCTTTTCATAAAATCACACTGCCAAAAGTCCGTATGGAAACAATGCCTTCAGACTGAGCACAGCAAATGGAAGTGCACTTTGATAATTGCTCCAGATTAAGCAAATCTGTTTCATTCAGGTTTTGTCCTTTATACGCCTCTGTGAGTTTGACACTGCGCTTGATTTCGGCGTGTCACTCGAAGAAATAAAAAGTATTCTTTGACCATTGTACAGAGGACACCTTGATTTATTCGAGCCAAGTAAAAGACAATCCAATCCCCGTCGCTGTCCTTTGTTTCATCTCTTGATTATCATCTACCACAGTGATTTACCTGAGCCCTCTCCGAAGCCTCCTCGTAGATTCACAGCAAAAGCCGTTGCATAACACACGCTCACGCAGATGGAATAAAAGTGAAATTAAAAAAAAATGAGATCCTTGCGGTGTGTAGGATAATTCCAACCAGTCCTCCGGCAAAGTTGACTCGAATCTTTTCTCGTGCGCTATTTATATAGATCCGCGCCGCTGCCTCAGAATCTCCCACGTAGTCTTTGTTCACGAGAAATGTCCCCGGGGCCTTTGGAATCTACATAAGAGACAAAAAAAAAGATAAAAATCTTCTAGGACGAAATGCGGCTAATTAATTCCAACACAGGAAAAGTGCCGTCATCTCCCATAATATTTTCTTTTTGTGGTGGTAAAATATACTGTGTATTAAAAATCCTCTTTGTGCTTGTTTGGAGAGGAGGCACGAATTTGCAAGTGTCAACAAGCGCCATGTGTTCCATTACAAACCATGAATAAAATACCCTCTCCCTGTCACTGATTGACTGATTGATTGATTGATTGAATATTGAATGAATTAATTGATCAATTCATTTCTCTGTCCTCATCAACAGAGCGTCCGCACATCTGGTCTCATTCTGCTGGAAGCCATCTTGTTCGGGGCTTTGCTGCTCTACTTCCCAGTAAGTCTCTGTCCCGATATCACATCTTGCAAGATCCCGCGCTTCACTCTGTTGAGTCTGTTTGTTCCTGAAGTTTGGGGATTTTTTTCTTGTTAAAGTTACAATTCTTGAGATTTTACTTCCCGTGATCGACCAATGTACAACTACGGATGGCCCGATCCCCATATTCCATATGGGTATCGGGACAATATTGGCCAAAATGACTGGATCGGATATCGGAAGAAATAAGAGGTAAAATCAGATCCGATACATTACAATAAACAAACCAAATATATGCCTATTTACGTATCTACTAAGCCTTGAACGTCATTCCGGCATCATAATTTCATGTTCATTTATTATTATTTAATAAACAGTTTAGAGTTCGATTAGTCTTTCGCTTGTTTGAACGGTGCTGAAATAAAGACATTCTGCCAAAAGTCCTGTGAGAAATACAACAGCAGTATTCCATAACTCGGTCATGTTGCTGTTGTCTTCCTTTAGGGGAGTTGATTATTTGTTTCGCAGTTGAGATGGCTAGGTTAAGCAAAGTGCATCCTGAACAATGCATTATAAACATATTGGGGAAAAGATTGTTTCAGATTAGTATCGGATCGATATCTGCAGATACTCAAGGTTGCAGGATCGGCATCGGATCGGAGACCAAAAAAATGTGGTATCGTCCCAGCCCTATAGACAACAAACAGTATTCGCGTATGAGAGGTCGTTGCATCTCAAACGGTCCTTGTTGAAGAGTGAGGTTTCTAGTCAAACGAAGTGTCTCTTGTTTTAGTCTTGAACAAGTGTCCATCCTCGATCTCTCACCGAGGGGCCGAGGCTGCACGTTCCATCATTATCAGATCTGAAGAAGGACCTTGTGTATATGATTACATATCAATTCGTATATGAACATATCAAATGTTGGACTCCCACCTGACATTTTTCTTATTTCTGGGCGTTACGGCAGATGATTTGATGATCCTCTCTCCCTCCACAAGCTGCGCTAACCTAGGTCTGACCCCCTAGGACCGATTTGTATTCAATGTCTGTAGAGATATGCTGTTATGTATTGTGTCCATATAGTGAGCATGATAGTGTCCCCCTGTCCTGGCAGTAAGCGTTTTCCTAGATTACTTTCCATTTGTAGTTTAATTTCATCCACACCGTTTCAAGACGAGAGGGGAGTGAGGTAATGTACTATCCTCTCTATATCGCCACAATCACTTTCCATTTATTTTCTGTATCATTATCTGAGCTCAGTGTAACATCTCCGGACAGAGTTTCTGTCGTATAGATTTGAGTTTGAGAACTGCTGCTGGAAACCCACAAAATCATTCAGGTCAGAATGACTTTCAAGCTCGTTAAATCTCTTTCCCTGTTACGCTCAACAATTTGGCCCAAATAACTGACATCATGACCTTTCCCACTCCAGAGTTAATACGCGGTTCTACCGTTATGGGCACAAAGGCAACAACGTCTTTGCTGTTTCAGATGAAAAATTTATAGTTAGCAATGTAGCAAGATGTGATGGAAAAGTCGTGCGGGGTCACTTCACTTCTGTCCCAATTCACCTAATGTCCCAAACTCACTGATGAGCTTAAATGAACGTGGCACTGAGTTACCTGCATTTCAGAATGAACCACTTCTTCAGCCGTAAGACGAGAAGGAATCAAGGCGTCAGTGGCCAAAGGCCGGTTGGACGGGCCAATCGGTGGACTGATGAGCTGCTTTAACAAAATCTCTGCCAATTTATTAAGAACACTGATGAGAGAACATTCAAATTTGTCAAACAATTTGCTATGTTCATTGTCGGGACTTTAAATATTGGCACCAGTGTTCCTTGTCGGATACCAAGTGTGACTGAGGCCCTTTCTCCTCCGGAGGCACTTTTACTGTGGGCTGAAAAAAAACTGGGTCCACCCACCTCTTCTCGAATCAGAGCCTTGTCACACTTGAAAATATTAAATTGTTTTTAACATTTCACTTAGGTTTCATGATGTGAGCTATAAGAGTCCCATCGTTTCCCATAATTGGTTTTATAAATGTCTCCTGTTAACTCTTCTCCTTTACTTCTTCTCGCGTTCTTTTAACACAACTCAGGCGCAACACAAACAGATACGATGAAAAAATGTCACCATATGGGACAAACAACGCGTTACTGTACATAAGGGACTCCCTCGCCTGCTTCGCCCTTGATCCAAGAGCTGCGACGGAACTGGTTAATGTTTGTCCAGCGTTCATGACAGGGACATTGATTTAATATCATTTGACTCACCTGCAGGCAGTCCACATTGTTAGTAGCCAAAAGCAGATGGGACCCATTTTAATAGGTCACCTTTTCATAAACACATTTTTCCCCCATCTGTTGTCACCAGCGAGTCTGAAGCAGGCTCTTCTCAGCCTCTCTCATTCATGGGACCTGGTATTAAAACAGCACTTAGTACAAGTAAACAATGTTCATTCCATAATTATTTTTCCAATACCTAATTAATTTATGCTCATGGTATTTTATTAGCCTTTCTTGTCTGGATAATTGGAAGAAGATGCCCCCCCCCCCCCCCCCCCCCCCCCCCAGCATGAGCCAGACACCATTGTTTTTTTTTAATATATATCTGCAAACTGCTTTTGAATTTTCTCTCTTGCCCAGACTGGAGGATTCTCCACGGCCACATTTCCTTCTGCTTGGTATTGTTCACTTTAGTAATTTAGTAATCGATTACTAATCGATTAATCGATTAACTGTTGCAGCTCTATTAATAACATAATACTTTACTCCTGTATGTAAACAAGACAATAACCTGCCTACTAATTTTTCCTCTGTGGCTAGTTGTAGCACTGTACTTCTGATCATAGTCTGGACAATTAGAGAGAGTTGGATGCAGGAAGTAAAAGTTTGTGTGTGTGTGTGTGTGTCTTTGCCAGCCTTTGTGTTGTCTCTGCGTGTGGGCGGATGCCAGTGTGTGTGCGCCACACACGTGTCTACTCACAATTGCGCACAAAGCCCACAGTGCACCTGGAGTGCCGCGTCAGAAGCCCGCGTCAGAAGCCCCCGTCTTCAGCGGCGGAGCAGATGGAAGAAACCTGAGCGCCATGTTGCAGGGGAGATCTGATGTAACCGGGGGAATTCGATCCCTTCAAACGCCGGCGGAGACCGCCAACAGTGAGCCACTGCTCTCCACGAACGCGCACAGTCGGATGGCTGGAAGTTAGCCATGTTGAAAAAGGGGATAAAAAAAAATGTATTTCAAAACATTGAGCTTCAGAGCATTCGACCGACTCTTGGGATAAATGTTTTGTTCTTATTCGAAAGAGATTTGCATCAGAAACGAAAGTCTGTTGCTGCGGCAGATATATAGAGCAGGGCTGCGGATTATCCTTCTGTGAACACACCTTGTGTTTATTTCTGCTGCTGATGCTCAGAATGGATTTGGTTTTGCATCTGTCCATCCCCCCCCCCTCTCCCCCATTCACCCCAGAGAACAGCTCAAGTATCAAAAATAGCTCTCCAAAAATATTCTGCTACTATTATATGCTCACACACACACACACACACACACACTTGGAAACACTCTTGAGCCTCTTTTCCCTTTGCTCTGCGGCTCCTCTGCATTTTTTCTTTCTTCCTGCATTTCTTAGCACCTTTCCTGTCTGTCTCTAACCCCCCCCCCCACGCTGTCCTCCCATTAGCCCCTCTCTTTGTGTCCGTCTCCTCTCCTGCAGTCTTCACGCTGGCTGCTGCTGCCGCTGCCGTTTCCTTTCCGCGGCCACCACAAGCCTCCTCGGCGACTGCATGCTCGGTGCAGCTGCTCTTCTCTGGCGCTCTATGCATTTTTAAACACTCCATCAAGTTCTAGCACAACTTGTTTTAAAAATACATCTGCTGATTAATTGATGGAGGAGACACGGGAGGGGTTTGATGCGAACCTACCTTCTCTTCTGAGCGATACAAACATGTGGCCTTTTATTGTGCAGTCCCCCGTGACTTTGTGGTCCACATGGGCAGCGCTGCAGAGAGGGTGCGACGCCGTCTTTTCGGCGGCCCCGTCTCTGTGTATGTTGGTGTGTATGGAGGATGGATTATGAGTGTGCCTGAGTGGATTTATGGCTTCACATTTCCCCCTCATTTGCGTGCATGGGCGCATTTGTGCCTGGATGTGCACTTCTGCGTTCATGTCTGAGAAACATCGTGGCCTACTTATACCTCTTACTTGCAGAGGTGATTTATTATTTTGGTCTGGATGTTCGCTCAGGGGCCAAATAGATGAAGGAGTCAGGCAAATTTGCTAATCCTATAGCCACGGGATAGCGCGGAAGTGAGATGTGAGAGGCAGGAGGACTAAAGGAGGATAGACGCCGAAACAGAGAATGTTTTTGAAGGCTCCCAAAAAACGAAAAAAAAGTCGGGTGCACTGTCGCACTCCTACGGGTCGCCTACATTTGATCCTGTCTCTTTGTCTCTCTCCATCTGTGAGCTACACTATCATTTGATTCAACACTTTGAGTTGCAATCTTCTGGTTCAAGTTGCTTCGCGGGAACACGGAGGAAGAATACAAACAAATTGGCGCATTGTGTCAAATGGAACTGTTGATGCAGTTAGCACATTGGTCTCATCATCACGGAGTTGGTGAAAAACAGAGTTTTGCTAAACAATTGGCATAAATATTGGACCTGCGTTAGACAGGTGGCCAGAAACACTGCTGCACATTGAGCCCCGTGCCTGCTTGACATGTCAGTGACCCCCCCGAACGCTAACGCATCATATTAACTGAAAGATGCGCCGGGCAACCTTCGTGGCCCCCGGGCGGTTCCAGGTGGTCTCGCTGTTTGGCCGCTGTCGTAAGGACGCAGCAGGAGCTCTCACCTCCGAGCAACCTGAGGAAGTTGTCCACGCCACTTTGGAGATGACGGAGGATAAGAAACGAGTATGTTCACTGAAGCTCCTCCTTCGTTTTCTGGCCCCACTGCGATTATTTGAGATGGATTCATTTCGACTGCAGTGGCTCTGACTGAACTTCATTTGTGAGCCTCGGGGCCCTGACGTCATTGTTTTTAACGCTGTCTGCCACGCAGTCACTGCAATGTTGAAAATGAGTCCCTTTTTTTTTTTTTTTAATATGCAGGGGATTAACTTTTGGTTCCCTTTTTAAAATGGATCCACAAAATGAATCTCTTATTTCGTTCAACACGTACCTCCCTGTCTTCCACGTACCAACTAATTCATCAGACCCGGCGCTGCGCCGGCGACTCAAAGCCAGTGGCGGAGCACTAAAAAGTAACTGCCATAATTCCTGTTCGTGAAAAAATGGACCTGGCTCCCCGCTCTCTCATGACCAGCATACCAATGACAGACTTTGGCTGTGCGAGGTTTTGATGAGGATGGCGGATGGGAGGAAAGTGGTGCTGCTGCCGATGCTGCTGCCACCGCCGTGCTTTGACTCCGTGTGTGTCACGGTCTAAATCAGGAGGGGCTGCACGGCAGAGCTGAACCGAGAGAGGACAGACTGAAGGCTGGGAACAGATATACATCCTGCCGGCTTTGAGGCTGTATTCGATTACAGGACAAACATGGCAGAGTGATGATGAAAAGCAAGTAACAAGTTGAAGATTAGTTCACTGCTCATGTCCCTGTGATGTTTTCTGTTTTTTCAAAGCGTTCTTCAACGTGCGTCATCTCCAGACTCTAGTTTACGTGTGTAACTCATCGAGTGGCTTTGCACCAGACTCTTAACACGGATACTTTTTTAACACATTAATTTGGATTTAAAAAAAATTTTTTTTTGAATTTATTCAGTCACAATCATAAAAACAATAACTTTAAACATATCACAATGTGAGCTCAAACAGTAAATAGTGACTGAACAGGCTTAGGATGAAGCACAAGCTTATATATGTCTATTCTATTTTCTTATCCATTTTATCTAACCACATTTATCACCCCTCAAAAATAGCATTACAAACCATTTTCTTGAAAACAAAAAGAGAGTTGCACATTTTTTAATTTAAATTTGCATTGTTCCATACTTTAACCCCCACAGTAGAAATACATCTCATTTTAAAATTTGGACACAGTCTGGAAGTGACTTGGAATTTGCCCTCAACATTATCTGTATCATTTTATAGTAAAATGAATTAATTTCATTACTCTGGAACTTATAAACAGTGGATTTTAGCACATTGCACAGCCAGTCTCTCACAGCCTCTGGCTCTGAGCTCTGCTGCTCTTCCAAAAAGGAAAAGAGGTTACAGGTGCTGTTGTTTCATAAGATGAATTGCTCCGTCTCCTAAATGCCAAGACGTCGTAAGAGCACGGATAAATCACTGAGTGTGCTCCTCGGGGAGGCACTTATTCTACATCTGTAACTAACTCGCACACAACCTCCCAATGCCGGGCACGATTTAGTGTCACATACAGTATATTATGGATTAGAATAGAGATGTCACTTCAAAAAATGTAATAATTAACCCTTTATGAACAGGCTATGGAGAGTCTTGATCCTATCCCACCACACATTGAATGAGAAGTGAGGGTTCACCCTACGGAGCACAGGGGGTGGTGACTGACACATCTATGTGCACCCTATCTACTCATTTATGGACATATTCTACTGTATCTATGACTTATACTTCACAAATAACGCTTTTGGTGTTTGCTAGCACCATTCACTGCACCGTGCTCCCATAAAGGTTCCCATGTTTATAATCTTATTGTACAATTTACAGAACCAAGACGTGCATTAAAAGAGTTAATGTTCCTCCCTTCCACACTTGCTGCAAAGAGGTTGACATTTCAAAGCAGTTTCAGTGAACATGATGGGGGGGGGGGAGACCAAAGTCATCACTCTGTGTGAAAATTAATTCAGTTCAGCCGGAGTTAATATGCAATGTCAGCAGTCTGAGTTTGTTCAAATCAAACTTTCCAAAATTTTCATCACCGGGGCTCGGCAAAGGAATTTCACGCTTAAAAAAAACCTGTAACTTTAGAATGTGACTGGTCTAACTCGGGCTGCTGGGGCCTGGGACTCACTTCACATTCATCTCTCACATCGCATGAAGAAGAGGTTCCTCTTTCCTTCAAAAAATACTAGTTTTAACTCAAACCACTAGACTAACAAATCGTATTGTTGTTAACTTGATGACGAAGGACCAGTATGCCCGCAGCTGATATGCTCCTCTGGTTTGTAAGTTTCTATAGATGATTTGCTCATAACAGTATTATGAGCAAATCAACCTCGCACCAAGCAGAAAATGAAAGGCTGACAGCGACTGGCAAATTCTCTGTTCCTCCGCAAAAAAACAAAAACACGACAGATGGCCAGAAATAAATACATCAGCACATGTGCAGGGAAACGCATGTTCACGTCCAACCATGCACGGACAAACACATATCAACATGCAGATGGAGCAAGTCACACGTACGCACACGAGGAACCAATATCACCACTGAGATGTGGAAAGAATGAACCCTTCAAACTCTCATATCTAAAGTGCGCTGCCAGCTGACATATGAACAACATATCCAGCTCAGATGTCAGCGGGGGGATGAGGAGGGCGGGGAGATATCTGGGGGGCAAAACCCCCAGCACATCCCGGGAGAGGATGTGTGTGATCCACAACTTGGAAATACAAGTATAATATAATGAACGTGTCCCAGTGTGTGTGTGTGTGCGATAACACTAACACTGCTGTGCCACGCTGCAGGTGATGATCCTGTACTTCCATCCCAGTGTGTTTCGATGTGTCCTCCTGCGGTGGGTTCGCCTGCTGGGTTTCGCCGTCATGTACGGCACCATCATCCTCAAACTGTACAGGTAAGTGAATTGGAAAAACTGGGATCAAAAGCGTGGTTGTCATCCTGAAAAGAGATTGGTGGTTTTTTTTCAGTTTGATTGTCCCCTTTCCCCCTCCGAATGTTTCCTCTCTGTCTAATACAGAAAACTACTAACTTGATGATGGAATTCAAATTTGACACGTCCTCTCCTCCATCTCTCCTCAACTTCTCATTTTGTTTCCTCCTATTTCTTCCTATCTCCTTTCCTCCCCTCTCTATGTCTTCTTAAATAATTTCCATGTTTCCTCTCCCTGTCATTCCTCATCTCCTATCCTCCCCTTTTCTCCTTTTCCCTCCTCTCCTCAACTCTCCTCTCCTCTCAATAATTCAACTATCTCTCAGACTGCACACTCGTGTGCACACACTCATGCATGCATGCCGTGTGGCAAATAAGCACATTTGAATTTCACATCAGGTCCAGTCTATCTGCGTCTGCCAGCTGAAGTGTCTATTCAGACACGCACACGCACACTCACTTCCTGCTCTTCAGCTCCGAGCAGGTGTTGCCGAGATTGGAGAAGGGGGTCAGAGGCCCACCAAATTGCTCCCAGGGCAAAATTACGAATTTGTTTTTTTCCTTCTTTTTCCCAGCTCGCCGGGCGTGAAGTGTGCCCCCCCGGGGGCAGAGCTCCCACAACCAAGTCCGACTGAATATATCAGAGATAAGATAGATTTGTTACAGTCTGGTCGAGAGAAGGCAGATGAGCCGAGCAAACAAAGAAGTGACCATACTTGTCTGGAGGACATGGTCTCTTTCTTTCCATGCAGCTCTACTTCCCGAGAATCCCATCACCGAGTGCTGCTACAACTATCCTGGCTGATGTGCTACATTATTCATTCCCTGTATGGAGGCACTGTTGTCGCGTGTGCATCCAGTGAAGGCTGCGACTTATAAATACCCACCCACCAAAAAAAAGTCTATATTCCTGTTTCCCCCCTCAGGTTTGCTCCTGCCCTCTGTTGATGTGCCGTCTCTCATTTCAGCCGGCAGCACGAGAGACATGACATCATGAATTGACCTGAACGTACTTGACCAAAACACGAATGAGCTGAAATAACATTGTCTTTTTCTTCCCTGCTCCTTTTAATTCAAGTGGGCATGTTAATGAGGTGTCGGTGGCAGGGAGAGAAAGGACCTCTTATTGACCTGTGCTGCACGTCGTCTTCCATTCAGCCTGCTGCTGTTGTTGTTGTCCTCCTTCTCCTCTTCCAGGGTGTTAAAGGTGTTCCTGTCACGCACGGCCCAGCGGACGCCCTACATGACCAGCTGGCGCGTCGTGCGGCTGCTGGCAGTAATTCTCCTGGTGGTGCTGTGGTTCCTGGTGGCCTGGACATCCGCGGTGTGCCAGAACCCCGAGCTGAGCCGGGCCCTGATCGCCGCAGGCCTCACCCCAGAGGGGCTGCAGTTCAGCATGTGTCTGCTGGACCGATGGGACTACATGATGGCTGTCGGTGAGCTGTGTGCTGTGTTTGCATGTGGCCACTGTTTAGTGATTTGTCCACGGGACAAGAAATCGTCCAGAAGAACAACATTTGGGTGCCACTCCACTTTAAGAAGCTGTTGGGCTTATAGCTTTTGGGCTCAGATATTTGGGTGAGGCTTAACATTAAATTTAGCTTTGAAACTTTTGGAGAAAGTTGTGGTCCCAGTGAAACATTAAAACATAGTGGTTGTAAATCTCCGACAAGATATTGACGGTTTGTTTTCGGAAAACAAAATGCTCTGAACTGAACTTGAGGTTAAATTGATGCAGTTATGACTTTTGATGGATTTAAACGTTTCATTGTTTGATTGAACTGTGCCCATGCGGACGGTTAAAGGAATGGTACTGCCTGTCAGATCCACAATGGGAGGCTCTAATGAACAAGATGCCCCTCCCTTATTGGACCCTGGGCTGCCACCGGCATGAAAGCATAATTTAATGATGGAATGTAAAATGGTGCATCATAGAACATAATGGGGGACAAACAATCAATGTGTATTGGCAGGCTTTTCACCACATGTATGATTTGTGTTCTAAAATGAAGTGAAATTAACTGATTTTATTTTTAAATTTCTTCTGTGATTATTGTTGAATTACCACTTTGAATTTTCATAGCTTTTTAAACCAAGACACGCGTAAAATGTAAGTGAACGAGACTCTGTTATCCATAACACGGCCCAACTTTGACCTGCATTAGCAGCCTCTTAATTACTATGCTGGCGAGTGGGGCGGTGAACCTTATATTTTGATTTGACACTGGGAGTTATTAATATTTGCTTTGGGCCCTTCACTCGACCTTGCTGCGTCAGGTTCCCCCCTAATGGGGAACCTGACGCAGCAAATTTCAAATGTGGGCGATAAATCCAGTTCCTACTAACCATAAAGATCAACTCTACATGTACCTGTCAGTTGTTTGGGGAAAAGACATGAGAGACATGAGCAGCGAGTCCCTGGTTTGACTCTCAGCCGGCTGGAACATATGCTCCTTCCCCTCCTCTCTTTCCCCTCATTTACCGTCCATCTCAATTGTCTCATAAAGGCATTAGGCATTTATTGTCAGATATAGGCATAAAGATACCAAAGGAACCATTTTTAAAATCCTCACCGTTATGTTTCACGGTGTTCACAAAAGTAATTATTGGGCATTTTTAGTTAAACTCTGCCAAAATAACCAACCCTTTAAAAAGATTGATACATAACCCTTCCCCTTCATTGACTCCCTCTGCTTGATCAATAATTTCCACACTCCCTAGAATTTATAAGACTGACCATCTAACAAGTATGAGGAGTGAGTGGATTGTTGAGAAGTTGCAGGTACTGTCCTCTGAGCATCTCTCAAGACCCAGATGGCCTGTGTGTGTGTGTGTGTGTGTCACTTCCTAACGACAGATTCTTGAAGCAGGAGGCAGTGACGGGCACTTCTCTGAATCCAGTCTGACAGCAAGGGACGCTAATCCAGTCTGAAAAGAGAGGAGAGGATGGATCCCTGAGAAACGCTTGGTCTGTTTCTGAAAACTGACAGACAGACGGAGACAGGGAGAGAGAGAGAGAGAAGAGTGGTGGTGGTGGTGGGGGTGTGTGAAGTATAAAGCTTGCAGGGATGTGGGCAGTAATGCAGGGAGAGTTTTCCAACCAGCGTGAGGGGAGCGGTAACTTTAGAAGGAGAGAGCCGGTGAAGGGAGGACAACTAAGGACGCTCTGGAGACAGGACAGACTGACAGAGAGATCTTCAGAGACGCGGCACTTAAAATGGGATGAAAGACGTGGCGCACGAAAAAGCCCTCAGTCTGTTTTCCGCATCTGTGTGTTTGTGTGTGTGTGTGTGTGTGTGTGTCTGCGCGACGCTAGACAAGCTAGACAATGAGGGAGCCCCCACTGTTGGCTCAGACAGCCACTGAGAGCACCCCGGTGCGCGGTGGTGGCTACAGTGAAGGACGGCAAACACTCTTCGCGAGATTTCAACGCACAAGTCACGATGCATGTCACAGCCGTTGAAAATTAATCTAATTGCTTTTCTGTGTTTCTTTCTTGTCATAATGCCATCAAGGGACCGCGCCTGCGTGACGATGAACAAATCCCCCCTATTTCAACGCTGAAATTCAAAGCTGATGCAAAACAGCATTGATAACGTCTGCAATAAACCATTAATCTGATTTACAATTGTTATCCTTTCCCTCTTGCAGGCCACTCTCCACGCATCCAATTCAAAAGCAAAGTACCATGTAATTAGCGATGATTTATAGACAAGGGCTGTTCATAAATATTAATGGTCTCTAATCACTGGAAAGACTTTGTGGACTCACCAACACAGTCCTCGCTCATGTTCTTGGTGGTATTCGCAGTCTGAAAGTAAAGCAAGCTTGTGTAGATCGAACCGGAGGAACATCCCCTGCTGACTTTGTGATGCCAATTTTCAAATACAGTACAATTTATCTACAAATATAATCTATCTGCAAACATATATTTTTGTTCTGCTAGCAGCAAAAGAAAAATCATCTTTTTGCTGTACACCAAAGAGAAGCAAGTATTTATCAGACTGCTCCAAGAACTCGTTTCATACCTCCAAAGTGCAGCCTCCCAGACGGAATCCTCTGCATCGCAGCCAAATTACTATTGATTTTTGCAAACAATGTTCTTTAAAATGTCATTACACTGACAATTTAGGCGATGATGAGCTGTCCGTGCACAGTGAATATTCTGGAAAATCTCAATGGGGAGATGTTAGAGATAGTCTTCGTTTCAAATGCATTGCAATGTAAATTGCAGTCAGGCCTGTGTGACTGTGGTGAAGATGTGAAGATTGCAGGGATGCATCAAACCTACTGTCTATGAAGCAGCTGCCTTGACTGGAGGAAGCACATCAGATGCGGGGAAATCTCGCTGAAATTAGGACCTGCTACACTTGCAAATTCATTACTGCACTCAACAAAGCAGGGTTAATGCATTCATGTGGAGTGAATAACAGTTTAGTGCAGTTAAACAGACCGTAAATCAGTCCGGATTGATTCCACTGTCCTGTCTGTCCGTTAAGGAAGTGATTTACTTAGCATAAAGACTGGGAACATGAGAGAAAAAGTTTGTCTGACTGACTTGCAGACATGCACTGATGTCCGCTGTACGTGAGAACGAAAATGTCCGGACTCAATTTTCCCAGACATTTTAATGACTGAAAACATCTCATGTAACATGCTGAGTTTAATCTGTTTAATCAATACACAGGTACATAAGTTATGTCTCTTTGTTAAAATCTGGTTGCTAGGTCGATATTGTTGTCCCCAGAGAGCTACAGAAACATAAAACAAGTGCTTATTGAATGTTTTGGCCTGGTAGGTGGATAGATTAACCCCCCTCTACCAATAAAGCCACAACTTGGCATTTTGTATTTGTTTTTCTATGGATTTAACAAAACATATGCAGCTTTTCAATGAGGAAGACAATGTTTGTTTTGTGCCCAAAATGTTAAACTCATAACTTAAATATAAGTGTGACATTCTTCAGTCAAAACCCAGAGGCTAGCTACGGAGGGGGCATTTTATGCTAATCACAATCAATGAATGGGAAATATTTACATACTTTAAAGGTGACATGCAAAAATCACATATTCAGTGTTTGTGCACATACGTATATTTTTGTGAGTTGGCTGAACCCTAGAGCCTGGCTCTGAACGACTGGTTTAGATTTATCTCTTCTTGTGATGTCTCAGTTCGACTCTTTTGGGGTAATCCTGCCTGCAATCTGAGAATCTCCACTTCTCTGGTGAAGGCGCGTGACATTTCCTACACATTGGGAAATCGGTTGACTGATCAAAACAGACTGGGCCAGCTGGCCAATCAGAGCAGAGTGGGGTTTATCGGGAGGCGGGGCTAATAGAAATCCAGGTGTTTTAGACAGAGAGCTGCAGGAATGGGCAGTAAGAGAACACTGATGCCTTTTTTCTGAACATTGTATGCATGTAAACCTTTTCAAGTGGTCACCCAAATTAAAAGTATGAACTTGAATATGAGCATAATGTCACCTTCAAGACAAATGAAGTGATCATGAAAAGTGAGTTAGAGTGAAAAACAACCTTGAATCAATGTGTGTTTCGTTTGTTGCCCAGCGGAGTTCCTGTTCCTGCTGTGGGGTGTGTACCTCTGCTTCGCTGTCCGCACTGTGCCCTCAGCCTTCCACGAGCCGCGTTACATGGCTGTGGCCATCTACAATGAGCTGCTCATATCGGCCATCTTCCACATCATCAGGTGAGTCGTGAAGACGCAGTGGAATCAGGCATGGGTGGGCATGAACGGTGCGCGAGGGAACGCAATTGGCGGTCAGAGTGAGTGGCTCCATGTTGTCTTCTTACATGCTCACAAAGAGAGAGAGGGGAAAGGAGAAGGTCTAGAGAGGGGAGCAAATGAAAAGAAGCATAAATCAGAGCAATGACTGTATTACTGTATCCCACTTTGACTTGATGAATAGCTATGTGACAGTTGTGTAAGTGGCACAGAAAATGGCAGGGGGCTTCGATGACTTTGCCCCTTCGCGCAGTTACAAGCTGCTGATCATAATCATATTTGCTTGTTAGCGAGGGCATTACAAGTGTTGATCATGTCAGATGAAAGACAGAGAATTCATTCGCCCGCTTCTTCAGGGAAATGAACAGTGTCAGCAGAGTTCAGGGCGCGACAAGTTGAAAGGAGGTGAATACAAAATGTCTTCCCAGAGACACAGCGTAGATCTACTGAGCAAGAGCCCGAAATAAACTCTCCGTGCAGTGTAATCATCTGTCTGTCTGTCGGCCATAGCAGTGGAAAGCAACTGCTCTAGTTACTGTATTGAATTCAATAAGGTAACTTTTCGAGTATTATAAATCATTCTTTTAATCTAGTATGTGTCATTTATCAGCTTGAAAAAATACTTTGAAGTTTGAGCCACAATAAAGCCAGGGGAACCTTAATTTAGTTATTTACCGAATTCCATATCATACTACTGTTCCAGTGTCTAGTTAAGAGCCCTAAGTTAAACACAGCCTTGTAGCACTGTTCTCTGCTCCACAATTTTTGCTATTCTCAGAAAAAAGTATGAGGGCCAGGCATGAAATGAGAAGAGGAAGATTTATTTTCCCTTCTTTTGCATTTCGAGAATAAAGTGAAAATGTGGAGAAAAAATTGGAGTCAAACCAAATCACAGGAACCTTACTCTTCTCATTTTTCATTCTCATGCCTGGCCCTAATATTCTTAAATCTCACTATTGTCATCTGACTGGTTTTCAGCCACAGCAGGCGGCTGTTTCAGGATATTCCCACGCAGCGGCTAGCTGAATATATTAGTGCATTTAGCCAGTACAGTTAAGAGCCAAATAATAAAGAGAGAGAATATTGGACGTCATCATGTGCCCATGAAGACAACTCTAATGGAATGCTAATGTGTCTTCTGCATGTGCAAATAGACAACTGTCAGCAATGTGTTAGGCTTTGACTACATGTGCCAATTTTTTTGCAAAGCACATCTGAGGCTGGTTTGAAAAATGAACTTTTTGTATTTCTTTGATTTTCATGAAAATCAAAGAAAATCAGTGAGAGAGACAATTTGTTTGGACTGCATAAAACATGCTTTTAAGCATGCAAGGATTGTTATGCCCCACCGACAATTGATATTGTAAATGATTGAATGATCCTTTGGAACAGTGAAATCAGATTTGACTTGGTCAATTGTGACTAACTTATAACTGTGCCTTCTTTGTGTGCCTCTTTACAGCTTAACATGATATTTCAATCATCTCTTTTAATCCTTCTGTGTTTGATTTATAGGTTTTGAATATCTGAATTGAGAAGTTTAAAGAAAATGTGCTACAGTGTTAGTAATAGCTTTTACAGGACTCCTTGACCACAGAATGCTTTATCAGTCGTATTACGGTGGGAACAAATGGTCATGTGATGTCAGAGCGCCGGAGCAGGAGCCTTGGGCAAATAAAATTCCATTTGTCACACTTCCTCGGATAAAACTGTTCCTGATTGAATATTCTATCATTTAGGAATCAACATATTGTGCTCAGTGGGACAGAAAAGACCTGACTTTTATTCTTTTGAGAAACTGAAAAGTCCAGTTGGTACACCTTTGTCAGTGCCATGAAACAGTCATAAATCAAGCTGTTCTCGCTCGCTGGGGAATAAAACATTAGAGTGTTGTGTTGTTGTTTCTCTTTTGGTGAGCTGACAGAGTCAGACTGCTGCTGCAGGCCAGAGATAAGGCTGGACTTGTGCGGGATGTGATGTGTTTGTGTGGTAGGGGTAGGGATGATGAAAACACACACACAGCCAAACACACACTCACACACACTCACCTTTACATTTGGGTATCTAATATGAATTATGAATGTGCTTATTGGGAGTGAAGGACCAACAGCCTCTGCGTCACCTTGGTGCAATCTTTGATGAATGAAGGGAAACAACTCGCACTATCTAGGTCTCAGTCTCTCTCACACACACACACACACACACACACACACACACACACACACACACACACACACACACACACACACACACACACACACACACACACACACACACACACACACACACACACACACACACACACACACACACACACACACACACACACACACACACACACACACACACACATCTTGGTCCTGACACAGAGAGATATTACATTGCTTGCATTGATTTATCTTCCATAGTGTCTGGCTTTAATTGACTGCGGAAAATTGGTGCCACAATACAATTATTTGTTCAAGCCAATTTAGGTCATTGAGTACTGTATTTTTTCACATGCTCCAGCAATAGTTGAAGCATTAAACAGCTCTGCTACTCCGGAATAAAGTATCAACTATGCTTTAAAACAGCGACAATAGAGGAAAGATGGCATGAACATGTTTAAAGGAAGTTAAATCATTGGTGTGAGCTTTGACACAGATTCTGCCCCCGTCAGAGTGGAGGCAGTGGTGACAGAAATAGGACGCGATTCTTTTGTTTGAAATTGACTTATTGTTTTGCTGATGGGGAAAGAAAACCATAATCCATCCTCTTCTGTAAAACCTTTAAAAAATAACTTCCAAACGATGACACTAATTTAATTTGTCCTGTGACAGAGAATCTCAACATACCAAAACTATTGGTATGACTATGCAGTAAAATCTATTTTAAAGTCTTTAGGATGGGCATACAGTTAAGGGCAGCAAGGATTTACAAACTCCTATCAGTCATCATCATCATAAAGTCTGCATCTGGGTATAGGAATCGTCTGTGATGCCCTTTGACGATCAATCAAGTCTAATTATATTAGGTTACTCTATCCTTATCTTACTCTGTACTTACTGTCTAGGTAGCAGTCCATACACCTGCATGCCTTACAAAGTCTAATGGGCTGACAATTTTTATCCTCAGAGACTGGAAGTCCCTGGCTAAACCTGTTGAGATGTCAGGGTTGAAGTAGAGCAGCATGAAAAATCTCAGCAAACGGGATGCATTAGATCTGCTGCCAACCCAGACACAGGAACCCATTATAGGATCATTTAAATGGTGAAACCAATGGTGAAAAAAAACAGCCTCTGCTGAACATAAAGCTGAAAAAATTTAGGGTTCTATTTTAATGATCTACGGGCACGGTCTAAAGCACATGGCTTCAAGGTTTTATGGCAGAAAAAGGCAGCTGAAACATTCTTATTCAAAAGGGGTTGTAGCGTACTTAGTTGTTTTAATTAATCATGGGTGTGTTTGGTGCACAACATGCAAAAAACGAGTAACATCCCCATTCCCATTAAAAGCGTGCACTTGCACTTGCACTTGCACCTTGGTTGATCACCGTCATGAGGGCAGTTTTCCCTTGATGCTCTTTGGAGGAAAAGGATCTGCTCATGCTGCCCATAGGCTCAGGAGGAAGGGCGATAACGCTGGCAGCACAACTGCAGAGATCGTCTGCAGTGCCATCGCCAGCTGCAGGAGGTCAAACCCCTCAAAGCAAACCATCAGCTTCATCGGAGCCTGGAGTAAAGCCAAGGGCAACACCTTAGGCAACACCGAGGCTTCCCATCACCGCACAGGACTGGCAGCTGACGGTGGACTTGGGAAGGCTACTCAAGTTGCCGTCAGCATGTCACCTAGCTTTCCCTCAGACGTGACATCATTCTGGTATCAGAGGAAATGAAGAGCACCGTCATGCTGGAGCTGACTCTGCCAAGGGGGAGCATAAAATTGAGAAACACGCGGGCCTAGTCAGTTACTGTCACAGACAAGGCTGGAGGGCAATGTGCTTACCTGTGGAGGAAGGGTGCAGAGGCTTAGCGGGACAGTCCGTCTGTTTGGTTTTACACTGCACTCTGCATCACAGGCGAGAGGAGGAGGAGAAAACAAGGGCCACCTACAAACTATAACAACATGGTCGGTGCTGAGGAAGTCTGTGGGTGCCTCTGGATCGAGACTGGAGGGTGGAGGAGTGGAGATAGGGCCAGAGCTTTTATCAACCTCAGCTGGGTCGTGTACCTGACTGTGTCACATGTTATATCAACGAGATAGAGACTGTAAAGAATGATATTTAAAGACAGACATAAGAGTCCACAACCGGGCTAGCAACTCTCTGAGGCCGTTGTTTAGGCACTGTGGTGTTTTTGCTTGTCAACATGTTCACCAAGTGGTTACCCTCCACAATGTCACCCATTGTTTTGACAACTGCCCTTTCAAAAGCCTCGAGTTTACCATTTGGGTAGACATATCCATATTTGTCTTTGGACCTGAATAAGAGCTCGTCCACTGCACATCCACCTACACCTGTGACCTGCACCCATTGGATTGCAATAGCTGTCAATCACACGGCATCTATGCCACAATGCATACCATGCTTTACCATCCATTTTACTCTGAATGGGACCATAATCTCCTCAGGAATATGTTTACTGACGTTATAAATCAAGTGAGAAGTAGAATCATCTTCTCATAGACCTCTATAGAAATCTACAGAAACCTCTGCTGGTCATTCAAGAGAGTACAGGTTTTAGGCACTTGCCCATTGGCTTCACCTCCGGTGACTCCATCCATTTTCATATTCACTCTATGGTGTTCACAGTGATATTGCTGACATGCTAAGCGGGTTTGCCCTGTTCAACATTTCAGTTTGTGTTTTTGTGCTGGTTAATGAACAGAATCCCTTGTTGATGTCCCTCCTGCAGGTTCTCTCTGGTGCCAGGACTTCACCCTGACTGGATGCTCATGTTGTTCTTTGCTCACACTCACCTGACTGTGACTGTGACTCTGGGCCTGCTGCTTGTTCCAAAGGTAACACTTTGAACCCAGAGCCCACGAACCATGTTGGTGACTACTTGGTTACAACAGAAGCTAATTCCAGGGCTTTACCACCAAACTCCATGCTCAAAACATCCATTAATCCATGGCCTCAAATTCTTTAAGATTGTATTCTAATCTATAGAAAAGCTACTTACAGAGAACGTGTAGCAAAGATGTGGTCAATGTAGAAGTTCTACTTTTCTCTCTTCTAATAGCATTTATTTGAATCTTTATTGTAATGGAAGTTCTATTCAGCACAGAGTGATTTCCATTATGGCTTCTACGGTGCTGAGCCTTGCATACACAACAGTTCATTAATCATCGCGACTTCATTTGATATTAGCAATGTGGAACACACACAAAGACCTACAGCCACATTTGCTACCATTACCTTAAGCTCATTCAAACTGTGCTAGTGGTTATTTTAATTTAGCTGAGCACTCCCGCGGGTGTCTTTATGTGCGGTCTCTAAGTCTGATGGAAAACATTGAATCCTCCTGCTGTGCGAAAAAATCCAATACACCATCCGCGGTGTCGGTTCTTTCCTTGTTTCTTAATTAGGCACCTCAGAAGTGCAAGTCAGTTGAGTGCACTGGGATAATTAAGTATAATAGGCAAATGCAAAACTCACACAGCGTCTGTTCCCGAGTCTGAGCTAAATATTCAGTCTCTCCGTGGTCCTTCATTTGTTATTCAAACAAAGCAAAAATAATTTGGCCATGGATATCAAGTCAGAATTAAACTGGTCTGTAAGGATCATTCCTTCCTTCTCAGTTTATTGTGTTATTGTAATAATGTAACCCAGTCTCACCTTTTGTTTCTGTACAAAGGAATCCAAGTGAGGAGGAGATTAGTGCCTGCAAACACAGGCATAAATTTGAATTTGTTAAACAGTCTGTGTTGTTGCATGAAATACAATGATAAAAAAGAATCTTGAAAAACAAACTTTGAAACGAAGAAGAATAACATGTGCAGTACTTCTATCCATTTTAGTTTTCTTTATCAGACGTGGTTTTCCTCAGAGTAGTGCTGTACATTCACCTGTGGTCAGTTGCAAAAGGCTTGTTGACAGAGATCCACCTAAAAAAAGACAAAACATTACCTGAGTTAAAAATCGAATTAGTTGTAATTATTGAATGCAACAATGAATAATAGATTATTAAATAGATCATATAAATATATCATGTGCATTTTAATGTTCTGCAGTTACGTTCTTTTGGCATTTGTTTATGCTTAACATGAAATCAGTAAATATTGTGGTGGAGGAAAATACTGTTCACCTGCAGCCCACCTTAAACGGACCCTTTTAGCTGACATTCATTCCGTCAATTCGATAAATCTAATCCAAGACGTCCTATTTTTTTCCAGCCTCCCTGTAGAGTCAGTGATGTCAATCTCTAACCTCGCTCTCCATCTGTCTCAGTTCCTGTCCAAGGGGACTCAGGCCAGGGATGATATCGCCACAGAGGCGTACGAGGAGGAGTTGGACATGGGAAGATCGGGCTCTTACCTCAACAACAGCATCACCTCGGCCTGGAGCGAGCACAGCTTGGACCCTGAGGATATACGGGTGAGGAAGCTTTTAGAAGATATCACGTCTGGTTCAATCCAAATGTGGATGGTTTACTCCTGCTCTTTGCTGCTGTGTGTATAAAAGGCAGTGTCACGGACAGACCCTTGTAGACCTTCAACGGTTGACAGGGATCCATTTTGAATGGCAGAATAGAATTATATTTCATGAGAATGTGATACAGTTGGTGCAGTGGTTAGCACGAGAAGGTTGTGAATGGTTGTTTGTCTGAGTATGTCCGCCTTGTGATACACTGGCAAACGCTCCTCCACCTCTCACCCAATGTCGGCCGGGACTGGCTCCAGCACTCTGAGACCCTGAGTGGTATAGATAATGGATGAATGGAGAATATGATACAAAGCCACAAAATGTTTCATCCAGTGTTATTACATGATCCGTTACATGATTTTGACGTTGTTCGAAATTGATCAAGCTACCAGTTACTATGACAAAATACATTTTGAGTCACCATAGAAACATCACATGTGAGTTATTAATGCCCAAAAGTTAACAATCAAAATATGAATCACAGTAGCAACGTAATTGTTCTGAAGCCTCTCAGCAATATTTGTCCTTCCTTTCTTCAGGATGAGTTGAAGAAGCTTTACGCCCAGCTGGAAGTCTACAAACGCAAGAAGATGCTTGCGAATAATCCTCACCTCCAGAAGAAGCGCAGCTCCAAGAAAGGCCTGGGCCGCTCCCTGATGAAGCGCATAACCGAGATCCCCGAGACCATGCACATGCACCGACAGTGTAGTCGCGAGGACGGCAGCGAGCACGGCAGCAACCGCAGCACCTTGAGGAGGAATCCGTGTGAGCCAGGTCATCACGGTAAATCTCTGCGTCCACCTGTTTAAATCCAGACAGGGCGATGGAAGCAGCATGGAAATGCCTTTTGAGATTAAATAGATGACTGACTGTATTTAAAAAAAAAAAAATATATATATATATATATATATATATATAATTTACAGTTAACATTGCTTATCTGCTAAAATAAATCGCTTATTTAAATGGTGACCAGGTTTGTCTGAATGTCGGAATTTATCTTTTTTTTTTTAACTCCAAAATGGAGAAGTGAGCCGGGAAAATACATTTGTAATATAAAAGTACAGAAAATTTTTAAGAAAGAGAATCAGCTTTGAAGACTTTTTTTCTGGGAAACTGAATTTCTGTGCCAATCCAAACACATTCAACTGGTTAAGTGAAAATGTGACCTGCAGATGATGGGAGAAGAAGATTCAGGGCATCACACAAATTACAAGGATCCATTCAATAGGGGACGTTAGTGTCTGTTTTTAAAAAACTTGTTGAGATATTTCAGTCTGGACCAGTGCTGTTACTGAGCAAAAGACGGACACTGCCTCCCACAGAGCCAGGTGGAAATAAAATATGTCCGTACAGGAACTCTACCTCACTACATGCCAGTGTGTTGTCTGCTCTTCCCTCAGGAAAACCTCGGGACGACTCCCTGAAGAACAAAGTCATTGGCTTGAAGAAGTCGCTCAGCTACGATCACGTTTGTGACCAGGATGAGGAAACCGTGAGCCAAACCGGCTCGACTGCTGGAGACAAGATGACCCCCGTCGGGGCCGGCGGAGAGGGGTCCCTTCTGGGCTCCCTCATTGGCCGGAGACATGCCAAGAAGCAGCTGGAACCCGCCGCGGCCCCACCGAGGCTGGAACCCGCTGAGTCCACCGAGTCCGTTCCGCTGTTCTGGAAATCGGCCAGCGCTCACAACTTGACGCATGAGAAGAAACCCGTCCACCTGCGCACCTCCATCATGCAGAAGTCGCTGAGTGTGATCGCCAGCGCCAAGGAGAAGATGCCGGGGCTGACCAGCAAGACGCAGAGCGTGGAGGACGCCAGCAAGAAGGGTCTGAAGGGACAAGAGGGGGTGACGCTGTCTGAGGTGGATGAGACGCCCGAGCATTATCCAAAGATGATCATCAGCCAGTCAGTGGAGTACTCCAAGACGCCACTGAAGATGGGCATCATGAAACAGCAGGTGATTTCTTTTTTTTTTTTTACATATTTACATTCATACAAATTGATAGTGTGTGTTTCAGCTCTAGTGCTCCGTTGGTCTATGGACACAAAGTCTTTTAAAGTTATTTATGAGAAAAAAAACTTTCATGTCTGGGGATTTTCAGCTGGTTTTTTTTTAATAAGGTCATTGATCACTTACCTTTCGAGCAAAGAGTTTTAAAAAAAAAAGTGACCTTGAAAATATTAGTTACCTCAAAATCTTGGTTTAGCTTTTTTTTCCAGAACTTTCAATTGCGTCTCAGTGGATGGAGACCCTCTTACACAGAGCAGAGTGGGTTATTAGTGAGGAGGAGTGTGGAGAGTTTTAGGTGAGGCTTTGTATGTTGTTGTTGTTGTTGTTGTTTGTGCCTCTGTGCCGGTGAATACACAAAGGGGGGATAATGAGAATCCTGCCCAGACTTTAGACCGGGATGAACTTCCAGAAGTGTCCCAGTGGGGGTCCCTTGTGTGGCCGTCTGAACGGCTGACCCATCTTTAAACCGGCCTTGGCGGTCCACTAAACAAGCTGTTAACACAGCATCTACGTTTTATCGCCCGTCGTAAATTGATACGACAGTGGTGTTTTTGTCAAAGCACATATGGAGCTGTATTAGAATCTGTTCATCAAATGTACTCTGTAAGCGCAGCAACTTATGAGGGAAACCAGGCTCTTTACCTGCTAAATGCTCCACTTGGTTCAACAAGCCTGAGCTGAGAGAAGCTGAAACACTCGGGGAAGCTGCAGAGTCGGTTGATATCAGTGGGGTCATCATTACAAGTGAACCCTTCACGTGAAAGAAGTCATCGGATCTATTGGTAGTGTGACAATATTGACTACTTCAGGTTTAAGATACACAGGGTCAGCACTCACCACAAACCATTCAACAAATGGAGACACTACAACGATACAATAGTGAAAAATATACAGTATGACCACCTGATACCACATGACCATGAGAGGTCCAGATAAAGCTACTAAAGGGACCTTACAATTGTATTGTCTCATATGCTGGGCAATGGAAATTAAAGTCATCATATTTAAACAAGTTTGACATATTTAAACTATTTGGTGATGAAAATAATTGTTTGTCATTCCCTGTTTGATTCAATTTGATGTGATTAATGCAATAACTGACGTTATTAGGTGGTTATTTTTTCTGATGAGTAACTGATTCCGTATCTGCTACTGAGGACTGTGTAATATGGTCAACACTCTTCTCACTGCTGTATCGCAACAGGTGAGCGGCAGCCAGCCGTCCATTTGCTCCGAGGTCGGGAAGAACCTCTATGACGTGTCCGAGGTTTGTCCCTGGGACATGGAGGAACCAGAGACGCCTTCGGAAGCCAAGACCCAGAAACATGTTTCCATTGCTCCTGGGGAAACCACCGGCGGCCGGAGAGCCAGCAGCAGCAGCAGCTCCGGGGTCACCAAGGGGAGCCGGTCCCAGCAGAGGCAGAAGACAGGGCAGTCCCCATCCAACAGACGCCGCTCCAAAGATAAAGGGGGAGAAAAAGAGCAAGGCAGGGAGATGAGGAAATCCCAGCCACCCAGGTCACCTCTGCCTCTGAAGCCGAACGTGTGCCCGTGGGAATTTGACGAGCAGCCCATTCTCGGAGGAGATTCCGATTCCATCTCCCCAGACAGGATCAGGCGGAAGAAAAGCGTCACGCCCACCGACGGGAAACCCAAGGGGCTCCACTCAGACCACTCCAAGTCCACAGGCAGCCTCTTACAGCCCCCGTCCCTGATGGTCGAGATCTGCCCGTGGGATTACTCCAGCCCGCCGTCACCCAAACAGGAGAAGACCTGCAACAGCCCCACGACACACAAGAAGAAGCGGAAAGGCTCCTGCTCGTCCAACCACAAAGCGGAGAAGGAGAAAGGGAGGGAGAAGAGCCGGGAAAGGCGGAGCTCCTCCAGTAAGCCGCCGTCGGAGAGGAGGCGGGTTAGCCAGTCGTCTGAGTGCGGCGGGCCGGCGTCCGAGCGGCGGAGGAGCTCCACCAGGGACCCAGAGCTGATGGAGGCGAGGAGGGCGGCGGTTTCCTCCCTGGAGGCCGAGCCCAGGCACAGCAGCTTTGCTCAGAAAACTAGACGCTCTCCAGAGAGGAAGAGGGAGAGCTCTTTGGGCGGTAGTTGCAAACCAGCAGTCGTCAGTGGAGCCAAAACGGTTGATGTTTGCCCCTGGGACTTCGAGGAGCAGGACTCTGGTGAGAGGGCGTGATGACGATTGTATTTGTCTTTTTTGTATTCACAGACTGACAGCACACAGGACAAAGCAAAGAAAAAGAGTGAATAAGGTCTAACATTGTATTTGATATGAATGTTTTTTTCTCTGAGTCACCTCAGTGAGGGAAAAGAAAAAAGAATCCTCCTGCTGTTTGTTGATCCAAACATAACAGTCTGCGTAATTAACAAACTTCTCATTGTTACGTTGCCGCGAATGCAACCAAATACTCACTTTAAAGGAGTATTTAGTTTGCACTTTTGCTTGCCCATTCGTCAGTCACATTGTATGTGTGTTTTATCTCACTGACTACATCAAGCTGAAAATGTAAATGAATCATGTTCATCAGCAGATCAGACAATCTTTTGTACACAGACACAGTAATCACACTTTACCCTCTAATGAGAGTAGTGAATAGTGGCGGGCGGCGCGTTGTTAGCACTGTACGTCTCACAGCGAGAAGGCTCTTGGTTCGAATCCAGGTTCAGACCATCCCACAGTCCAAAGACATGCAGGTTGGGTTAAGTGGATTGGAGATTCTCTAAATTGACCATACGTGTGAATGTGTATGTTGGCCCTGCGATGGGCTGGCAACCTGTCCAGGGTGAACCCCGCCTCTCGCACAATGTCAGCTGGGATTGGCTCCTGCCCCACGGCGGCAATTAATGGATAAAGCACTATCGATAACGGGTGGACGGATGAATAGTGCCGTATGTTTCCCCTGTTATGCTGATGATAGACTGCGTTACACTTTGAGCCGGCGGAGACCTTATATGTCAGATGCTGCCGATGAAAACAAGCAGACCTTAGTAAAAGTAGAGTGTTAGTTTAGAGAAGCAGGACCAAAGCCCCAGACACATCTGTGATGCCTTACCTTTGGGCCAAATCCATAATTCATGGCACGAGGATGATCTGTTTGATTGGAGAAATGTGGGATCACAGTAGAGCCAAATGAGAAAAAAAGCTGTATGTTTCAGTAAAGGTTCTCCATATAAAAAGTATGTATTTTTCTAAAAAATAAGATAAAATAAATAAATAAATAGCCATTGCATGTGGCAAACAATTGCATCAAGCATCCAATAGCTGAATGTTTATTGGTGAGTGGCTGTTGGTATTGTGGCCTATGGTATTTGTCTCCTTATGATGCTTCTGATGCGATGTGCATTGCTATCAATTATGTACACACATTTCAAATGACTTGCAGTTACAGTTGAGTAGTATTAAAATATCCATGAGGTTCTCCCTTCGGATGACATTTATTCATTGTTTGCTCTATATATTTTTTTCCCTGGTTGTCCCATCTTAAGAAGGGAAAGGAAAACAAACAAACAAACAAACAAACAACAAGCCACTCTTGCATCACAGGCTGTAGAATCTACACATATAGAAAGTGTGGAATCTTACAAGGACCAAAAACAAAGCCCGACTAGGATAGATGGTGTGAATAATGCATATTCTTTTCTTCTGTCACTTATTTGCTCATGTCACACTTACTCGAATGCACCTTCCTCCAAATCTATTCACATATCCAAGTGCAAAAAACATGGCTATGCATGACCAAAGATTGAGTTTTTGCCACTTTTCTCGCAGACAGAGAAAATGACTAATTTAACATGACAGCACAAGTTCCAACAAGAAGACTCACCCTTTCTGTCCTGTGATCCGCCACAGACCACTGACGCCCGACACAACGCAGTCGCACACGGTAATCGGTTCGGTGTCATTATGGTAGCGTGTGCATGACACATGAGAACACATGGGGCCAAGATGCACTTAAATTCACCAGAAGGCATTAAAAAAAGAATAATCAGTGCATATATGTTGGGACGTTTTCAAATATAGATGTCAGATGTCGTGTATCTTAACAAGCGTTTTAGGAAAAGAACTTCCTGTGTTTGCGTCTTCTCATCAGACATTCAGGAAGAGCATCGGTATAATGTGGAGTGCTTGATAAACAAACATGACCCCATCCATCTAACGCTCACGAGATTTTTTTCTTCCTTCTATCAGATGGTTTTGAGGATGTTTGACATGAAACGTTGCTACTTGCCCACTCAATGTATTTTATGCTTGCTATTCTATATAGTGTCGCTCCAAAAAGTTACAAACTGTTGTAGCATCCACATGGGAGCTATTATATTGTACATTCATATCGTGCTGCATGTACATACCGTAAATACCCTGTTCTCAACTCTGAATTAAAATCTTTCTATGAAACCCCATCGTCACTGATTCGGCTCTCAGTTTGCTTCTGGACTGTACTTTTGAGATTCACAGAATTTAGTTTCTCAGATATTGATCACCTGCTAATTCCTATCAGAATGGAAACAGTGTGCACATGATCCTCTTTAGCACATGGCCAGTTATGCTGAAGTACAAAACTTTAAATACATAAAAAGCATACACCTTGGGTAAGATGGTTGAATGTAGATTTTTTTCTCCCCCAGCCAACACAAATTCAGTTCACACTGTAAATCTTACTCCAGCATGTACTTGAGATTCAAGCAGCTTGTACAACACTGCCACCATGTGGACGACGAGGATCACTACTGTCTGTAAATCGTTCACAAAGTTACTTGCTATAAAAATGAGTCAAACTCTGAATGGCCACTTTATATTTATATTAGACTTCAGTGTATTTCCCTTGAGTAATCTTATATACATTCATTTTATTGAGCTATTGATATTGATATCATTTGAACAAAGCTTGAGGTTTTCCAAAAAAAAAAAGAATTGCGTTGTTACAGATAAAACTACCCAACTGACGAAATTAAAAAGTTCTTCAAGTTAGCTCCACCTTGACATGTTTTACATTGTAATGCTGATGAGTGTATAACATTATATAATGATATATCTCAGATGGGGACAATCACAACACTGGTGATTTACTGCGACGCAGCAAGGTGTGAACGGCATTTTGATTTTTCAGCTGGTTGAGCTCATCTCCTGTTCGGGCGTTACATTTTTATAAGATTGCCATTGGCTGCTGAGTTTTGCTCTAACTTTTTTTTTTAAAAGTTACTGCCAATGTTTACATATGAAATGTAATGGAGTAGAAGGGAATAGTGGACTGGCATAAAGCGGCAGTACTCAAGTAAAGTACAAGTACCTTCACATCGTAGCCAATCACCGTCCTTGATCACTCAAACGCTGTCAGGTGTGTTGATCGCCGCACTTCTTCGGGGTGCTTTCAAATGCCGCCGCAAACTGTGGGAGAAACCAAGCACTCATTGAAAAGTCACACAACGGAAGCTGTTTGCGCTGGTTATTTGCACAACAGCTGGTCGAGCCAGTCATCGTGGTGTTTCATAGCGCCCCCCCTCCCCCTCCTCTTCCTCCTCCATCCTGCTCCATCCTGCTCCAGTAATGGGGCTGGGGCGGTGACGTCATCGCTGCAGCACCGGACAGGGCTGAGTCGCAGCAGGAGCCACACGCGCCACATCCTCTGTACAGAGCGCAGCGGCACCACAACAACAGCCAGCAGCCTCCATTTGTCTCTCCTCGACACTGGAATAACAGATCGGCAACGTCATGGGCAACGTGCAGGTGAGAAAACCAAACTGTAACGTGCTCAATGAACTAGAAAACCATCGGACGCGTCGGGAGGGGACAAGGTCACTAAAGGGTCAACCACAGCGTGAGACTGTCGGCGGATTATTCATATTTTCAGTTTGCAATGTCGTCGGTCAGTAGGGGAACAGAACTTGCGCAGTTAACTTGAGAGCAGGGGGAGTGTTCCCTGTCGGGCCGAGGAGGAGGAGGCGGCAGCAGCAGCAAGGAGGAATTTCATAGAGAGGCTGATCAATAAGGCCACATTGTATTTAACAGAGGGTGGGTGGAGAGAGGGGGGGGGGGGGGGGGGCTGCATTACTGCTGCTGCTGCCCATGACTCAGCAGGCAGACGGGCTGCACCCTTTTCCTGCGGGAGAATATGGCCTGGATGTGTACAAAATGCTTCATTTGGAACCATTAAAACTGTACTAATGTACATTTTTACATTAGTTCTCACTCCGTGACTACTTTCTAAGATGTGACTCGTTGTGAATGTACAGACAGTACCTCAGTTTGAAAGTGTTCATCTGTCTGCTCACATTTTATGAATGAGCCCCATAATTTGTTTTTTTGTCTTCTTCTTTCTCTCTAGCCTACCATAGTCCCATATGAGGACTTTGACGTCACCGCTGACATCAAGGCTATCAGAAAGGCGTGCAAAGGTTTAGGTGTGTGTGTGTGTGTGTGTGTGTGTGTGTGTGATGTTTTGCTCGTTCCTCTGTCAGTGATTGTGAATTGTTTTGTTTTCCCCTTCGTTCGTTTCCTCTTGACGTGAAAACCTCTTCCTCTATTCACTTGCAAGGCACCGTGGTGTCACCTGATCCCAATAGTAGTAGCTTGACTATTAATGTTAAAATAACGTTGATTTGTCCTAATCGTCATCGGAATTTAACATTGTTTCAATGGAGGTTGAAAATGTGCTCTTACTTGAGATGATAAGACGTTGATTCTCAGATGTACAGGGATATGTCTGTGCTAAATAACAGATAATCTTACGGACTGAGTTACCCAGCAGATTTAAAGGAGCATAAAGTTAAGTTGAGCAAGACAGATTTTTTGTAATGCTTTAAATTGCTCTAAATGAGTGTGATGGAGGTGGAAGTATCACTTTGTGATACATATTAGTGTCCGTAGCACTGCTATACTCCATAAGGTTTTAAAGGTGATTTTTCAATAAACCATACTTCGGCATTTTAATAAAGGCCCTGTGCATGTTTAGTCACAGGATTCCTAGACTGCTATTTAGGTGTCTAGTAGTAGTGTAATGTCGCTTTAATGTTTCTGATTCATAAGTCAACCATTACTGGTGTGCACTCTCCAGGCACAGATGAAGAGACCATTATCCAGATCCTGGCCAATCGTTCTGCAGCTCAGCGCGTGGAGCTCAAACAGGCCTACTTTGAAAAGTACGACGACGTAAGTGCCTACCTCTCTCTCTCTCCTACGCACACCCGCGACGGCCGTCATGCACCGTTTCACCACAGTGTTGCCTCCGTGTTTGTCCAGGAGTTGGAGGAGGTCCTGAAGAAGGAGCTGACCGGCAGCTTCGAGAATGCCACCATTGCCATGCTGGAGCCGCCCCACATTTACTTCGCCAAGGAGCTGAGGAAGGCCATGAAGGGGGCGGGCACTGACGAAGCTGTGCTGGTAGAGATCCTGTGCACAGCCACAAACGAGGTCGGTCAATAGATGCGGTTGCTGCGCAATGTGTTTTTCAATTTTTTTCTTCAACTTCAGTTCAACTGTGTTTATATACTCACCCAAGTCCCAACACACCCGGAGTCCTCCCACACGGGTGGATTCAATTCTAAAGCCCGTTGAGCCCTGATCTTCTCAGCAAAACAGCTTAGCAATTGCCCCACCACCACCAAACCGCATCAGCTGAGGCATTTAAAAACATCTGTGTAGGTGTGCAGGGCTTTTAAGATATCAGACGCACATCTTGCTCATCATAGAGGGGTTTGAGGCTACATAACAAGAAGCATTAATAACTTTCAGTCACAGAAAGAATGTGCAGAGGAGGCAGAATCAAGAATCTCTTAATTATTTATAGCATCTTTGTTCATTTCCCCGTTTCAATCCTGATGTCGAACAGATGTTAGACCTGCATTAATTTGAATGTTTTGTTTTACTGGCCGAACCCCGGGGCAGCACAAAGGAGAGGATGGAGCGTGTAGCTCCTGAGCTACCTCCAGTATTTTCACTAGCTGGTTGCTAAATTTGGCTGTCACTTTGGTGCTGGGCAGGCGAAGCACAGTTGGTTATCAGAGCTTTTCCCGCATGAACGTGAGATCAGTGAGACTAAAGCAAAACAACAAACTTGTGGAGCTAAAAGGCCCAATGGGTTTGTTACTACGAGCCTGCCCCTTTAAGATCACACGTAGCCATTTTGATTCATTTCTAATTATAAAATCTCATCTTCCTTTTTTTCCCCAAACAGGACATTGCGAGCTACAAGGAGGCGTATGCCCAGGGTGAGTTTTAATTCCAGGCTGAGTCATTCTTACACAGCCGCCACTCTCATGTCCCTCTCATCCTGGAAACTGTGGTCACTTAACCCGTTGAACTGCTGCAGTGCTTTTATGTTTGTCTTCATGTTTTGGGCGTATCACTTTTGGGAATAAATCACTGTGAAGTGAGAAATTTTTTTCCCAACGTTTTTGGCCACGGATAATGAAAACATAAACATCGATAATTATTAACACAGTGTAAAAGCGGTGAACCATTTATGGACTGTATCTTACAGTTCATGAGCGAGACCTGGAGGCAGACATCGAAGACGATACCAGTGGCGATGTGAGGAACTTGTTGACCTCACTGCTGCAGGTAATCTCTAGCTCTTTTAGGTTTGATGAAACAAGAAGCATTTGTATTGCATTTCTATGGGTTGTAACAAGGGAACTGTTGTAGCTATAAGTGCTTTTCATTTGATTTTGGCTCTCAGAATTGTTATCCATACTGTTTTTTTTCCACCGGGACATTCGACACACATCACATCATTGTTTGTCATGCTTTGGACCCTGTGCCATCCAGTGCTCCCACCCCTTTTTCTGCTTCCTCTCTGTTTTCCTTCCTGCAGAAAAGAAAAGACGAACAGTGTCTGGTGTTGTTGTACAAAAGCTGCCACTTCATTGGCCTTCAGATATTTCACCATTAATGTGGAGCAGATGATTGTTATCCCATTAAACGCCTAAGATTTTTTTTTGGAATCTATCTCTTTGATCTTTACTGCACTCACGCTTGCTATTCGCTTTCTCACTCTCTCCATGCATCACCTCATGTCAATGCACTTCCATCCTTTTTAACCGCCGCCTCTCTCCTGCATCCCTCTCTTCTCCTATATAATCCTATATTATTTTTACAGGCAAGCAGGGATGAAGGCTACGAGGTGGATGAGGATTTAGCCGAACAGGATGCCACATCTTTGTTTGAGGTAAATTCTCAGGTGAAATCTGTGCTCCAAAAAAAATGCTTTTTTGAGGTGATCCTAGGTTTAAATGTCAGAGTCAGAGCATGTGAGCTCAAGATGAATGGTAAATCTCACACTTGTTCTTGTAGAAATGTGACTCATGTTACGGAACAATATTGCATTAATGCAAATATGTTCAGAGATAATAATACCACAAGATATGCTTCTCTCAAGTGGAATTTCTCATTTACATACTGTAACAGACATAAATTTGGCAAATATTTTTTTAAGAATGTTGGTCAGCCATTATGATGCTTACTGATTATTAATGCCAAGCGCCCCTTTGCAATTGTATTTATTTTATTTTCAGTTCAATCTTACCATTTATTTTCTTAATTATTACTGGCAGGAATGAGGACAAAATGTATGAAAGAATTGAGAAATAATGATGATGATGGAATATTCATCTAACGGATAACGGCTCATGATCCCGTCTCATGAGATTAACTAATTTATCATAATTGGTGACTGATTTAAATGGATGAGAAGCATCTAACATTAATACAAATATTCCCGGATGCCTGCACACTATTTCTTCTTTGTGTGCCCGTCAGGCAGGAGAAGGAAGGTGCGGCACAGACGAGTCAACCTTCACCTTCATCCTGACGCACAGGAACTACATGCAGCTTCAGGCCACCTTTAAGTTCTATGAGTCTGTAAGTACTGAACTCTGACCTACGAGAAAAATTGCAGATTTTTTTCCCCTTTTTTTTAATAATATTTATATGGTTTTCATTGTTTCAGCTTTCAGGGACAGACATTTTGGACACTATTGACTCTGAGGCCACAGGAACCCTTAAGGAATGCTACATTACTCTGGGTAAGTCCGAATCATTCACAGGCCAATGAAAAATTTGTCATCAGTTCCTTTCGTGACACAATCTGCCTCTGTGTGTCTGCTTTATAGTAAGGTGTGCTAAGAACCCACAGCTGTATTTTGCCCGACGCCTTAATGCTGCAATGAAGGGAGCTGGCACAGATGAGGACACACTCATCCGCCTCATTGTGGGCCGCTCTGAGGCAAGTGTCTGTGTGTAACTGCACAGCCAATCTAATCGTACTGAACGATGAATGACCAACTTATTCCCACCGAAATGAAATGACATGAGCTCCGAAAAGCGATTGTGGACCAAATGTGTTTGTGGTGACGGCAGTGTTACGTTGTTACAGATCGACCTGGAGACGGTGAAGGACATGTACCTGGAGAAGTACGATGTTACCCTGAAAGATGCCCTGGACTCAGAGTGTGGTGGAGATTTCAAACGCCTCCTCATTGAGATCCTGCACTAAACTCTTGTCACTTTCCTCCTATGGGCCTTATTTAACCTAATCTCCTCATTCTTTCTTCTCACTTCTCTTCCTTTTACTACATTCAGCAGTTCAGCCCATGCACTTCTATCATCTTCATCTGTTTTCTTCCCTCTCTTCACTCATAGAGACAGTCAGTCTTTGCAGCATGGACCAAAAACCAACTTGTTGAATACAGTTTTAATACAATTTTGCTGAGATATTATGCTCAGTGTAACTCCTTACTGATATAGTCCAGTATACAAAATGAAGTGCATTAAATATGTGTTGTCCGTTTTAAAATACTATGGCAGCATTGTGGAACTTGCCTAGCTGAGCATGACATTTGTATTTATTCAAATAGAAGTCATTTATCCACAGTCAGCAGCTCGACAGTCTTTGTCAGCTTGCTGCCACCATGTGAAGTTTAGCCCAAAGCTGTAAACATTAAGAGGCTGATGCTGCTCACCATAAAATCTGCGGCCTCTTGACATATTTTGCCACTTAATCCATCTGTCGTCCGCCATTATTGTCCACTTCACGTCTATTTGCCTCAAATATGCCTTCCATGATATTATAGCGATGCAATTTTTTAATTTCTGCTTCAACACTTAAGTGCCGAATTATCACACATGATCTCGGATATGATTATACAAGACAATAATACATGGGGATATTATTAACAGAGCATCAAAAGCCCGAATGCTTTGAGGATATATGAGCTTTTTGTAGTCACATCTCCAAAGGCCATGTGGGGTTTTAACCGTTTGTAATCTCATTTTTAATCACAGCTCACAAGCTGCCTTCTTCTCACATTTGTACACATTGCTAGACTGTTGCCCTTTTTCCTGTTGTTGACGACTCATTAAATTTAATAAAAAGTTTCCATCTTAACCAGTGAAAAACTCTAAGATGATAATAATAATAGTAGTGAACAAGACCCCTTTAGTACAATCACCTATCGACGGCCACACTGTCTGTATTCGTGTATGGAATTGTATCCGCACTAATGTTATTTAATACCAAGATTACAGTAATACAAACTACTACGATGTACTGTTGTGTTATCATATATCTAAATTATTCAATTAACATATATGAAAGAAAGCATTGTTAACCTGTTCTAATGGCATACAAATGTGAAGTGATAATAAATTCTAACTTCACCAAATGTTCATGTTTTGTTCTCTGTATTTCACGTAGAGGGCAGTATTGTTCCACTTGGAATAATACGTATGCTGCTCTTCAAGAAAAAAAGGGCATGGCATCTTATTGGTATCATAATGAAATCAATGTTATAACATACAGTATAATTAGAGATTTTCTATCATAATTAAAATTCATAATATGCTTTACAAACTGAATAAACTAGAAAGTGGTGGAAGTGCCGCATGAACGTGTGTGACTGTGACTAGATATGTAAAGAGTGTTTCATTTTTTTATGATTGTTTCGTGACCTATGATCCAAAACTATGCAGAAGTTGGTCTATACAACATCGGCCCCAAAACATTTTTGACTTACCACCGAGCACGGACGCTGCGGGACGCTTCTGGGTGAGTTACAAACAGATAGAGGCAAAGAAAAGTTCAAAACAAGTGAGAACTGCTTCCAGATGCGGGAGCAGACAGTTTCTCACTTTCCTTCACACTGTTACTTTCTTTCCCACAGCTTTCCTCCTCTTTTTCCCCCCTCTCTTCTTTCTCCATCTGTACCTTTCTCTCTCTATCTCTCTCTCTCTACTGCCTTGGTTGTGTGGTAGCTCAAATAACAAGGGCAAATATGGGCGGACACCTGCTTTTTTGCACATTCTTGCTACCTGTATTTGCACGGTCTGTTGACCACATGTGGCCCAGTTCAGCTCACTCTGGCCCCCTGTCGCTCTCTCGGTCATGCCTGTTTATACACCAATCAGCCAGAGCACGCCTTGCTTTTAATCTGGCCTGTTTTGAAAAGAGAGTTCATTGAACCATCCGAAATGCAAGATAAAACTTTGCTTTGATTTTTTGCCACGGCGTCATGGCTTTACTACGTCCAATAATACACCAATCAGCCACAACGTGACAACCAGTTATCTGTTTAAATGTTGTGGCTGATCAGTGAACTGTATACGACAAAAGTGGATGTTCAGATTCCATACTGAGTTTAGACACGAGCGTTAGGTGAGAGATGCATCTAAGAAACATTTGTCTGGATGGAGGATAATACTCCCTGCTCTCCCCCAAAAAGGTCATACTACCCTCTGAAAAAGAAACATAACCTTTCACTTCTTCTGACCCTGTCCCCTCCCTCAAATCTTTTAAGTCCCTTATTCAACATGATGCAAACAAGACGTCATTAATTTGTGGATTAAATTGTCATTCTTTTTTTTTGAATGTGTCATGGACCTTTTTTCTATTTAGTTGTATAGCATTACATTTCTGTTGTATTTCAAAAGGCTTTGAAAGCTGACTAAGAATAGTAAATCAAATTCTAAAAGCCACACAGTAATGTCTCTAATCAAAGGACGTGGGATTTTAATGTCTTCATATTCAACATACAAACACATACTTGCTCGCCATATTCATGCAGTATGTTTGTCTCTCCGTCCATCTGTACTCTATTAGCCCAATGTTAATGTGGAAGGCCCGACAGATGGAGCTCCACTCTCTCTCGCTCTGTTCTGTGGGGCTTGGACCTTTTCCTTAAACATTTATCATCCACCATTACTCACCCTGCCAAACACACATCAGCCTGGAGGCGGTTTCAGTTTGTCTCAAGATCCGCTCTCTTTTCTGTCCTATCGTGTCAACCTCGGGTACGGTCTCGTCTTTGCTCTGCTGTCTAGTTCTGTCCAGCTTCTGACAAGGAACAACATAGGATTCAGGATTAGTAACAGTCCGGTCAAGCAACCCTGAACTTCAGAGAGTTAGTCGACCGCGAGGTGGGACACGGTCGTGTCGGCACCTTTTCAATCCGTGAGACCCCATGCAAGCACCCCAAGACGCAAACCTGCATATCGATGGCACTAATCTGCCAAAAGTCGAGATTTATTGAATAATCTATAGCACTCGCTAACCTGAATGTCATGACTTCAAACGGTTTGAATAATAACATTAACTGGTCTACTGGTTTTTCACAGAACATATGCCCGGGAATCGTAATGTGCTTTTTGATCTCGTGCCAAGGCGGAGCAGCACTCGGAGAACGAGGGGGTTGCTGGGTGGAAGTGCGTAGGAAGGCCATCAGGAGGTTAACTACCCAGCGAATATAATTTTGACTGTTTTAATCAATGATAAAGGACCTCTGTTCTTTGTACTAGTGATGGGAAACACCTGGCAGCTTCCGCCAAGAGCAAAACGTCGGTTCAGTATCCACATCTGAGTGAGACACGTGCAGAAAGGTTCATTATGGGATTAATGCATGCAAGATTATCAGTTTTCCTACTACTGTAAAAGCACACGTGTGAGTAGAAGCTGTTTCTGAATAACTACTTTAAATATATAAGGCCTGAGATATACGTGCTCCCCCCTTTCTTTAAAACTTTCAGTCATCGTTGTGTTGTGACATCTCCATGCCCTCACACTGCCCCCCACTCTCCGTGTGCATATTACATCTCCTGGACGCATAGCATTCATTTCTCCGAGTGGTTGCAGGATACTCGAGGCAGCCATCATGGGGCATGCAAACACCAAGTTAAAAACAAGTGTTTCTCTGGGCCAAGAGTCATAAAAAGTATTGAAGCCAGTCAAGAAGCTCAGGAATGTCACTTACACAACAGTGTTTCTCACAAAGTTTAACATTAGCCACCATACAAAAAGACTACTGGTCACACCAGACAAAGTGGATCTGTGGGAGGTAATGCCCTCAAGTGTATTGAAATAAGCAATGGTATGTTTTACTCCCAAACAGGCCAAGGTCAAATGTTAGTTGGGCTTTAAATGGCCAAACCTCAGAGGCATCAAAAGAAATCTGATAAAACAAATGCATTTTTATTGTATTTTACTCTAAAATATCAAATATACACTTTTATTTTTGAGTAAACAGTAACTACATCCTAACGTGTTAATAGTTCAAATATCATGCTGTCTCTCCGGGGACAGTTAAATGTACGCAATGGCCTCAGTGGAACACACGACTCTCTTTCAAGTCCATAATATGCAGAAAGAGGTCATTAAACAAGGCATGCAGTAGATATTCACATCAGGAAAATGGCGGCTAACACGAAACACATGCACTTAAAAAGCACTCCTGACTGAAACCAGCACCAGAGAACCACTCTTGGTGACAGCAGACAATGCCGTAGTCACAGTGGGAAGGATCTGACGGTCCTTCTGGCGTCAACAGGCTGAACTGAATTACATAAATAAGAGACAGACACACACAACACGTGGAATTCCTGAACATGGGGGAAAAAAATCTGAAAACTGCACGAGACGAATCAAAAATGTGTCCTGCATACATGTTGCTCCGAACCATTATTTATAACTCTGTAGAAATCATCCCACAGTACTAAAGCTCACATTATATAAATACAATGATTTGTGCCCAATGCTACTGTTTCTTTTAAATAAAAGTTCATAGGGTTTGGTTTTTTTTAAAACAAATTTTTAGAAAAAGCAACATTTGCTGCACTCTACCCACTACAAAAATCAAACAGCTTAAAGGAACGGTATAAACGTTTTTGGAAATGCTATTAAGTACATTTTTAGAGAGTTAGATGAAATTGCTCTTACATAACTGTCCATTCGGGAAGCAGTTACAGTCGCTTAGCTTATGTATAACTGACAGAAGTAAGATTTCTTACTCCTAGAACAGAAATCAAAATAATAGTATTTTCTAAAATATCAAAAGATTACTTTAAAACAAGCAAATGGAAGTAGTCCAATCGTATAAATGGCTTAACATGTGTGTCTGCTGAACTGGAAATCATATGAACATAAAAAAGGTTTTTCATATTTATTTCATCATGCTGCCACCCAGAGGACTGATACTCCACTTCCGGTCTGGTGGCTGATCTGGTTGACCCGTCCGCGTACACAGTCGAGTGTGAAGAACACCGCTGTGCCGTTGTGAACCTGGAAGGACGCCCGCAGGCTCACACTGGCCCACTGGCTTCCCTCCGGCATCTGACCATCCACCTGCTGGGCCAGAGGGAAGGGCCGCGCTGCCTCTGCCTCCCTGCCTCCTCCTCCTCCCGCCTCCTCAGGAGCACTTCGCCTGAGCAGAGTCACCTTGACCAGGTTGCAGGAGTGAATGAGTTTGAGATCCAGGGCCACACTGGCCGTGCCCCTCTCCCTGAAGACAAAATCCCGTCTGTGTTCCGCAGAGCCCTTCCCGAGCAGCCCCATCTGGGACACCTGAGCGCTGGTCTGGCGGAAGAAGAGCGGCTTGTTCCGGACGGCTCCCGAAGGAAGGCCGGTGTGAGCCACGGAGGCAGACAGAGAGGAAGAAATGGCAGCGGGGACCCAAACCAAGCTGAGGGTGCTGATGCCCGTCTCGTCGCCGAAGAAACGAACGTTGCACTGAGCGGGAGAGAGGATCTCAAAGCCCAGCGTGTCGCCGGGGCCGACCTTGGCCGCTCCGGACAGGGATACGGATGTGTCCCGGTAGTGTACGCCCGTTTTGAAGGTACGGCTCAGCTCCATGCCCGTTCCGTTACGGCTGAGGTACGCCAACAGCTGGAAGCCTTCAGTCACACAGGCCTGGCCCATGGAGTAGACAGCCTGCTGAAATACAAAGCGCACTGTGCCGCTTTCAGCAAAACGGATCCCGCGGCCGTCATGAGTCAGCCCCACCACATAGGCGTCCGAGGTGGAAGTGGTGCGGAAGACTGGACGGTAGTTTGTGTGGTAGTGTGCGGACACCATCGCCTGTGCTGTCATGGCAACGGCCCCGGTGTCGTGGGAGAGCCACAGGAGGCTGAGCGGAGCTGCTGAGGGGTCGTAGAGCTGCACACCCTCTCTGCTTTGGTTGCAGCTGTTGCTGGCACTCCGGACGGAGAGGGAGATCACGTGACCCGGGGCGACCTCTGCCACCCCGCTGATGGTGACGCTCTGGAGCGACCTCGTCTCCCGCTGCTCCACCCTAACGCCACTGAGGTCCTGACCCTCTGAGCCATCGGTGTTATTCATACGCAGGCATACCTGAATGAAGCTGCGGCAACCGTGGCTCACCGAGAGATTGTCGTCCAGCCAGACCAGACCGTGCTGCCTGAGCACCAGACGCCCGTCCTCGGCGGACACCAGACTTGCGTCGCCTCTTCCTTCGATGTGGAGCTGCACGTGATCCACGATGTTGCCCTTCTGCCCCTGTAGGCTCACGTCTCCGGCCCAGGACAGAGAGAGGGCGCTCTCAGCAGCGCCGGGGCCGGAGCAGACGGTGTCCGTGGCGAAGGTACAAGGTGAAGCTACGGGTTCTCCGTCGCACTCGTTACAGGCCTGACATTCGTCCATGTCCGAGTTGAAGAAGTAGCCGTGGCTGCACATTCCGGAGTTGGCGTCTCGCTCTGTCATGCCATGGCACCTGAATCCACCTGGCGATACAACGGCAGAGAACGAATAGCAGTGATGGCAAAATAAAGGCGTGACAAATTAAAACTTCCAAATGTTAACATTTAGTAATTTTACCTGGTGTGTTGAGACACTTCTGTACATCTCCACACAGATCGGCTATTTCAAGGCACTCATCTCTGTCCTGTAATGATACATAGATTATCACTTTGAATCAATGTAAGGCAGCTGTAATTAATATTTGACACTTGACTCTGCAGCTCTACGGTGTCTTTCAGCTTTTGTTTTGTGTTTGGCCCTTTCGTGCTGCACACCTGGCAGATTCTGTCTGCGTGGACGGAACACTGGGCCACCAGGAAGAAGCCAGCGGGACAGACGGTGCACCGCTCGCAGCGAGGGCGCCCGCTGCTGAAGCCGCAGTACTCCTCGGGTCCACAGCTGACGCAGGCCAACGGGGAGCGGCCCACCTGAAGGCATCAAACACAGCCCACGTGATGCTCAGAGAGGTCACAGTCTCGTCCGTACATCACTTCGAGAGAGGTTAAGTACTGGTGCACCAGATGTTACATGTTGTAGATCTGATTTTCTGGTCAAATCCATATACAATAACATTAAATTGGATTAGATTTTGTTAAAATCTTCCAAAACTCTTCTTCCAAAACTGAATTTACAAATTAGTCACGTCTGTACAGATGGAAACAGTCACATTGACTGCTATAACCGTTGTTGTTGTTTTTTGTCATTCCAGATTCAACCTGCAGCTCACCTCCATCACGCTGGCGTCCATGTCCACCTTGTGCAGAGATAGCGCCTGCTGTGCTTGGTGGGATCGAACCTGCCCACTCAAGGTTTCCGCGTGAGTGTCGAGGTCCCCCTGCAGGCTCTGGAACGACGTCTGTTTGATGCTGTCCATCAATATGTTGTACTGGGCTTTCACCTGGAAGGAGGAGATAGAACACAGAAGAGTACAAATGGAAGGAATCACTTTACATATACAAACTAAACTATGCAGTGCTAAGTCCTGCCGTTCTCATTTTAACTTGAGATGTGTTACAGAACATTCACAAATCCTGACGACCATATGAAATAGATCTCCCACAGGGAGTTTTGTTATCTCATCTGACAAAATATAACTTCTATTGGCCAGGTGTTTTCCATCCACCTCATCTAAATCAATTTGAATCCATCAACACTGGTCAGAAAAGGAAAACCACAACAAAAGCTTATGACCATGTCCCTCAACGTCAGCCACAGAGACCCCTTACTTGTTCCATCTGGTCGTACATCCTCCTCTGCTGGTCCAGGATTTCTCTCTGCTGGTTGACCAGCGTCCCCTGCTGCTCGCCCAGGAGCCTCTGCAGCTCCTTGACCTCGTCCTGCTGGCCCCTGAGAGCCTCGACCAGCTTCTCCTGACTCTTGGACAGCTGCAGCTGCAGCACAAGGGCGTCTTCCGAGGGAAGCTCGTTGTTCCCTTCAGCAAAGGAAACACAACACTATTACATTTCACTGGTTACAATTGTCTCGCTGCAAAGGCTGCAGTTGATCTTTCTTTGCATTTCTGTGACTGATGCTGACCTGGTTTCATGTCGCACGTCAACTGTATCCATGCTCCACGCTCCGACCCAAGGTCCGGCAGCTCGTCCAAATACTGGGCTGCTCTGTCCGTCACGTGAACCGGAGACGGGTTCCCTCTCCCGTCATCTCCTCCGTGCGGAGCGCAGCCGTCTCCAGCGCACGGCTTGGGCATCTGGCGCATCCGGAGGGGCAGTTTACATCCAATCCCTTTGCACTCCCGCGTCGCGCCGTCATCATTCGTCTGGCGATGGGCGACGGTGGTCGGGCACGTCCCGCCGACGCAGCCAGGATGGAACACCTCCGCCGTGATGGTCCTCGGATTCGTCCTCCTAGTGCCATCCGCGCCCGTCTGCTGCGCAAAGCCGCCCTGCTGAGGCTGGATGATGTACGGCGCCAGCGGCGCGCTCTGAGCTTGGTGGAGGCTGAACTGGGCATCGCGTTGGTAGCTCGGGTGGACTTGTGGTCCTTGCGCGGACTGTGCGGAGTGATGGAACTGCCGTCGGGGCGCCGCAGCCTCCGCGCGCCCCGGGCAGCGCGCTCCGACGCACGACCTGCCCCAGTCCCGTCCGGGGAAACAGTGCGTCCCGCGGCAGACCTCAGAAACGCTCCCCGTGGCGAGGATAGACGTGACGAGGAATCCGAAAAGAAACCTCGAGGCGCGCGCCATGTTGCGCTGCTGGAAGGTAAAACAAATGGAGCCACGCGTGAATGGTCGCCCTGTTGCGCATCAGTCGTGTAGACCTCGCTCGGTCATCTCAGTGAGATTCGAAAAAAAAGACTAAAGCAAACTGCTAATTGACGGACAAGTATGTGCCAGTTGAACTTGAAGAAGTAATCCCACAGACGTCCAGCTCGTCTCCTTCGCGCGCGCCGCGGTTGCCCCTTCTCCTGGAGATAGCTGCGTCGAGCCCACATGTGGCGCGCACTGGTCCTAATTGGCAACAGGTTTCCCTCCTAGTCTTAAATTAACCCGTCGCTCTCCCGGCCGGACATACCACTGCGCCTGGAGCACGGGGCTGTGATAGATACTGTGGACTAGACTGTTATTTTTATATCTCACCCCCCCAACGGGCCGCGCACAAGTTCATGCTCCACATGGGCAGATGGAAGTTCAGAGGTTTGTTGTATAGTGTGGTCCTCATGCTCAAAGGGGCAGCCCCACCAGATCCTCTTGGATCAGGATGCAGTGGTATAGACCTTTAAAACACACACCACTCTGTAATATTGGAGAGTCGGAGTGAGATAAAAAAAAAACTGCCTCTCCTGTAAAATGTAAACTCTATAACAGTTTATTACCACTCTCATTTCCCCTCTCTGATCCCACATGGCTTTGATTAAAGCTTTACCCCAAATTAAAAACACTTACATGTTTACCCCCCTCCCCCCATCTCCTCCTTTTCATGGCAACATTTATCTCACACACAAGCACACGAATACACACACACACACAAAATATACTGTATATGCAAGGAGGTGCATAAATCCTCCCCCCCCTTGGCAGGAGTTTGTTATAAGTCACCTAGAAGTGCTTATAAACAGTCACATGATGAAGAGGATTTGTGAAATGGCCATGTGGGCGCACACACACACACACACACACACACACACACACACACACACACACACACACACACACACACACACACACACACACACACACACACACACAACACACACACACACACACACACACACACACACACACACTTCCTTCTTTTGAGGTCACACATGATACTGAGTGTAGCTACAGTCGTGGAATCTGATATGCGTGGGAAGAGAGTGGACGAGCTGACGAGCTGTCCACGGAGACAACAAGAAAGTGAGTGAACTTCATGAAACCCAAAATGTCTCATCAATCCCACAACACCCTTGCACTACTATTTTCACACTAATCGAACACACACATATCCCTGTCCACTGTTCATAGTGGTGGTGATCATTAGTACCTAACATCAACTTCATTATGTTTTTAACAACTGCTTTTTACTTTACAACACGTAACCCTGTCTCCATGTTTCTTGTACTGCATTTAATATGTGTTTTTTCCACACTTAGGCCGAACATTCCTTCTACTGCATTTTCCACTTCATCGAGATCTGTCCAGTGTTTGCTTTGTCTTTTACAAACATCGCTCATGCTGCTCTCAAAATAAACACATGGCTGGAGTCTTGACAGGTAATCAGTCACTTCCATCTCAAAGCCTTTTTTTTTTACGTCAGGGCAAAGCTGCAACATGTGTTGTATTTACATCACCGCAGCCACGTGGGAACGGTTTTGATCTAAATGGTGTTAGATCATGTGGAGAGGAAAAAAAACACACAGCATTGACAAGTTAAAGATCAAGAGACAGTTGAAGGGGGGGGGGGGGGGTGGTACATTAAAGAGATTAAACAAGATAACAAAATATTTGCCGGAATAATGTTCATCCTTTCTCACTTGTTGTTTTTATACACAGTGTAGAGCTTTTTTTTCACAGCACATTTTTAAAGGTGACATATTGTGCTCATATTCAGGTTCATATTTGTAATTTGTGTTACCACTTGAAAAGGTTTACATGCTCTAAAGTTCAGAAAAGGCCTCAGTGTTCTCACACTGCCCATTCCTGCAGCTCCTCTTTTCACCCTCTGTCGAAAACACCTGGATTTCTTTTAGCTCCGCCTCCCGATAAACCCCAGTCTGCTCTGATTGGCCAGCTGGCCCAGATTGTTGTGATTAGTCAACCGCTTTTAAAACATGTGGGAAATGTCATGTCCCCTTCACCAGAAAAGTGGAGATTCTCAGATTGCACAGTCCAACTGTGACATCACAGTGGCAGAGGAATCTGAACCAGTTGTTCAGAGCCAGGCTGGAGGGTTTAGCCGGCTCACAGTTTGTGGCCGGCAGGCTCCACAGATACACACATTTATGTGCACCAACACTGAAGCTGCGATATTTGCATAGTATGTCACCTTTAAATGTAATGGTAGCATGAGCATCAGGAAGTAGATTTAAATGTTTCTATTGTAAAGCAGAGGAAGGTTTGACTTTCTAATTATTCTGCATGTATCTGGTTCCCTGCTGCAGCTAATGACCATGTACCTGTCTCGTCTCTTCATTTCACACAGTCCTGATGCACGATCACCGAGTCACACGGATGTCAGCACTTGTGAGCATTAACACTACATGACTCATTTACATTAGGTTCGGTTTAGATTAGTTCAACTTGGCTTCGATAAATGCACGTGTTTAATTCTTTTGGTTTTATGGACTATGACACTACAGACTTGCAGTGTAGCAGCCAACCTGCAACTTCAACCCTTAACTTTGGCGACTTAAGTAAAAAAAAAAAGTCCTCACTGAGACCAAGAAGGTGAAATATATTACTCAGGTCTTTACATTGTCTTCCTGGGTGTCAAAGAATTGATTTTAATGTATGGCACCACGGCAATGTTGGTTTTTATACTGTCAGCCAAATACATCTCTGATCTGCTGCTCAATTAACAACAGCTCCATGAAAAACTAAACATTCAGAAGAATCAGAAAAAAATGTATGCATCATACACAGTATCTGGGGGAAAAAATCTCAGAGAAAAATGTTCAAATCCCTGACACAACCACAAGCCTCACAGGTGCATGGAAATTACATAAAGGGGCTGAAGGGGATTTACATTTTGTCAAATATGAATGTTGTTGAAAAGCAATGCACAATAAAGCCAGTCTGTGTGAGTCTCCTCTACCTTCAAACTGCTCACTGTGGTTAAAAAAAAAGCAGCAGAGTAAATTCACAAATAACAACTAAGAGTTTGTGGCGAAATAAAGAATATTCCGTGTGTGTACACTGGGTTGAGGGTTCAGACAAGTTCAAAAGTATATATATAGCAGTCTGTTGCTGTCACTTTTCCTCTCCGAAAAAAGACATTTAAATCCACTTCCTGATTTCATCGGAAGTTCAGCCGATATCTGCAGAGGCAGTGCAGGCACGGTCACAGTAGTCTCAGTAGTCTCAGTAGACTGACCCTCGAGTGTTTTAGCACTGACACACACCTACTGTACGTGTGAAAGACACAGGAAAAGGTAAGAAGACTGACATTCTTTATAATTACTATTATTTTGAATTGTAACAATATATATTTATGGACAAATGTATTTCTCCCTCTGGTTAGTTCCTTCAAGAGTTAAATAGCTGAACCTTCACATCAGCTTTGTTCAGGACAAACACATGTCCTCTCGCTGCAGCCGCCAGTGGATGGTTGTGCAACTTATTAGGGAACAGTAAGAAGCTCTCGACCACAAGAAAAGGGAAAAACATGTTGGTTTACTGTCAGCAGGAAGGGCTTACTGGTGCCTTTCATGCATAGGAGTCTCTAATGAATGGCTTTTCCCTTTTTTCTTTTTTGCACTCATGCTCTGGCTCGGTCGCCTGCCCGTCTCTCGCTCTGTGGATGTGCGAGACCACAGTGGGAGACCGGCAGCAGCAATCTGACGAGCCCCGATGAGAGCATGGAATTCATAAACAAATGTGGTTTTGTCATGCGCGCTTTGATAAGCACATGCAAATATTACATTACTGACAGGTACCAGTAATTGCTATGGGGAATGGGTATACCGATGTTTTATTTATGAACTATTTATTTTTTTCAAATATGAGGAACAGAAGTCAGGATTGACTCTCACATGTGGGAGGCAGAAGGCCTGAGAGGCCAAAAAAGGTATGGTTCGCTTTCTTGATCCACAGATTTCACTTTCATATGGAAACAATACTCGGAGCTCCACCGTCGTCTTCACTCTTCCCCTTTACCTCATTACAGTTTAATGGATGGTCTGTTTATTGTTCAGCATAAACACAGCAAGACTGAACCTCTCTGCTTGTGTGTATGTGTGTGTCTGTGTGTGTGTGTGTGTATAAATCAGAAGAGAGCAATAGATAACTGGACAAAGACATAAAAATATGAAAACCTAAAACGCCATGTATGAGTTACTGTATACAGGACAGAATACTCATACCTCTATCATTTTGCACGTCCAGAGCCTGAAGATGCCTAATCAGGAAACACGCACAAATTGAGATGCAAAAAAACATATATGAATTTAACAGTAAAAAAAACAAAAAACACTTATGGACTTAGAAACACACGGTGAAAATAGGATGGAAAATATAAAATATATATAAATATGTAAAAGGAATCAAAATAGAGAGACACAGTAGAAATAGCTACACAAATAAAGTGCCTGTGTGGGGAATACAGGGTGCATTGCACAGAACAAGTTATGGCACCGATATAAATAGAACATATATTGGGTGTGAAGATGAACATATAGAGCAGTCACCTTGAGCAGTCCAGTGCAGCGGTGGTGCCGCCGTGAGGTGGGCAGCGAGCGCTGTGCGTTCAGCAGGGTGACGGCTCTGTGGTTAATGTAATGAATAAGATTAGATAAGTTAAACATACAGTAGTGATTTATTATATGCTAATAAGGTCACTATATGAACTTTGGTATAACATAATAACATAAAAAAAACAAAAAAACAAACTCTGACTGTGTAAACTAACTGTATACCCGCTCACCAAACAGCCGACAGAGACAAAGTTTGCAACTGGTGAATATTTTCATTATTTTGGAGTATTCAACTCAGGAGTAAATGAGGACACCGAGACCATGGGCCAAAAGAAACCAGAATACTCAACTTCAAATGGATTTCAGATGCGGCGCCATGTCTACTGGACGCTGTTTATAAATAAACATCTGTATATTCACTTGCTTTCCCTATCAACTTAAAAAGGTCATAAAATGTCAGTGTTGTGTTTCCAAGTAGACAAAACAAAAGCATTAATGCAGATTTAAGATGAACACGCACAAAAAAAAGGAGATTCAGGGTCACAGGGTTTCTCTCACTATCCACTCAGCAGCAGGCGAACTGAAGACTGGAATATGTGAAGTGGAACACGGTTAATGAATTGCAGCAGCTTCGCAACATAACAATAGACGATCTTAATTGCATGCAGAGAAGTATTAAAGAAAGCAAAACACAAAAACGGGATTTCACAAAAACATAAAAACTTAAAAAGAAAATTGAGCCGTTCACATCTCACCAACAACTTATACCTCTGCACTTGCTGTTTCCTCGGTTTCTGTGCAATGCCAAATATAGATTCTGCAGAATTGTAATTGATAACTGCACATAGCGACACAAGGAGACTGAAAGAGTTGGCGAGAAACGAAGAAACATTCTTCAGTTTGCTTTTTTTGTTTAAGCTGCTCCACATGCAAGATGTATTTATGACCCTAAAGCTGGCAAGATGCCGCCTACATATGGAAAAACACCAGAGGCAAAAACCTTGTTAGATGAAAATCTTTGGTCTGTATTAAGCCTCTTTTTTAAAGATAATTCATTGATTACTTTTCAATATTCAAATATTTAATTTCAATATTCCCAAAATAAGCTTATGTTTGATTTTCAGCAGACAAGAGTTTTCCTCCACGCTGCTTTCAATCATCTCACGTGGTCTGTCAGCGAGGGAGTACCAGTAAATTACCAGTAAATCACTTCTTAGAGTTGCATCTTAGGTGAAATTATGTGTTCATGGCAGAACGGATTTGCTGCATGATAAAAATGGAACATGAACCGCAAAAATAAAGAGCAGTTCATTATCTTCAATGAACGGGCCACTTGAATCAGTTCATTTGGAAGATGAGGTTTGCTGGAGGGCAATCAAAAAACAAACTTTACAGCCAGGGCAACATGGAAGCCATTTTAACACGCCACACTTGTGGAATCGTGGAAATGATATTGTTTTTTTGGTGCATGTGACTTATTTAAAAACAGATCCCACGTTTCTGGGGTTGAATTTATTAGGCACAAGCTTTGGATATGGTTTATCAGGTTTTTTTTACAGATATGACAGACATATCCAAACTGTGTATACGTGCATGCACGTGTCAAAGAGTGATTGTGTCTTAATGCCACCAGAATGCTGACGGTTGTGTCGCACCTTTCAGGGCAGTTTACTTTTTACCAACCTTTCCAGTCGCAGCGTGACAAACTGTGTGAGAATTGACTGTCGAAACCAAAATTAAAAAACTGAACTGAGATCGTCTGTGGATTTCATTTCCCTATCCTCCTTGCCGTGTTTCTCCGCTGCAATGTCTGTGCATGTTCTCCATTCCCCTGTGCGGCTGCAGAAATCTAAATGTCCCGCTGTTCTCAGATGGAGGACATAGACGTCATGTTCAGTCAACTGCTCGACGAGATCGACCACCTCGCTCAGGTGAGTTGGGTTTCTTTCAAAGTTGACAACGCTAACATGCAAATGTCTAGCAGGGGGCAATTTGACCAGTTGGCACGGTAACATATGCTGAGCATCACTAAACACTAGTGCAGCAGAGTATAGCTGAGGATGATGTTTTGTAGCTATTTCGTCCTAAACCCCAAAAAACTGGATGAAATTCAATTGCTACCAAAAGTTGGAGGAACACGAACGTTACAACGATCAATCCTGTGGAGCAAGAACTTTTTTTGGTAGATATTTCATGGAAAGCAGAAACTGCTGAGCTTCTGATGATGCAGCACAAGAAAAATTGGGGGGGGTTTCACCGAAGTCATTGGGATTTCACTGTCTGAAGACAACAAACATATGTAATGTAATATGTTGAGTTCAGACCAAAACTATGTGCCAACAGACCAGCACTGCCATATACCTGCAACGAGATTGGATGACAGATCCCATAATGCATCTGGGATTTGAACGCGGAATTGTGTAAAAAACGCAACCGTGCATTCTTTTTCAAAACGTGACTCCAGCAGTTACAGAAAGTTGCCATCGGTGCGATTGAAGTAGGAACCGGTTACGAGAAGCGACTCGAGACCAATCACTCGATGTCTGGACATTATCTGATTACGCATGGCAGTCGTTGTTCTGGAAACCGAGCATCTGACGGGAAAAAATTAAATAAAATATGAAGGGACACTAGGACGTGAAGTCATCGCATCTGGATCAGACTGCGGGGCGATGGCTGTGGAGTCCCATAAGCGCACATAAGCTGCTCATCATATCGCTGCGACTCTCGCAGAAGAAAAACATTACACATTTGTAACCGATGCGACCTCGGCCCGCAGGCGCTGACTGCCCACGTCAAATCTGAACGAGGGCGGCCCTAAGAACGGGATCAGTCACGAACATTACATCAGACATACCAGAAAGAGACTCTACAGTATTTATGTCACTTTGGCATGCGTCTCCTTGGAGAGCCATCACAGTGACAAACAGCACTCCACAGACTTTCTACCAGAGTTGGACAGACACTTAGATTTAAAGTAACTCTTCTTATTGCCTTGCTTGGGTCCATTCTCTCTGCTTCACTGCCTCGGAGCCAGAAGACAAAGAGGAGTGGGGGTTTTTTTGGGGGGGTAATCCATGACCTCAGGAGCTTGGAGGTGTTATTTGAGCAGCAGCTCCGGCATGACGACGTGTTTTCAGAGGCTTTCACCAGGGTTGAAGTGCACGCTGCACGGCACCGGTTGGCTGTGTTTCCAGCTTGTTTATAGACTATGAGCCTGTGGAGACTTGTGTTAATGATTAAAATATCACTATCACTATCCTTTTTCCCCTCATGGTATTGACATTATTTGATTTTGGACGCAGGTATACCAGAAATGGTTAAATTCACGAAGTGCAATTTCATTGGTTTTAACAAATTAGTGTTCTTGATGAGTTGATGTCTCATTTTTTTTCGATATGATAAAGTGCAAGGAAACAAAGTCGCCGATAAATTTCGGGCTCAGGTAACATAAATGAACAGCAGTTCAAGGACACACGTGATCCACTTTGATGTTTTGATTAAAGTGCTTATCTGATCCTTAAAACTGCTGCTTCTCGTATGTGTGTGAGAACATTAAATGTAATTACATTAGATTTTTTTCCCTTGATATAAAGACAGTGAGGGGAGAGGCTCTGAGATGTTGCTAATGTGCCGTCACATCATTTCCCTGCAGAGTTTACCTCCTGCAGTGGACTCACCAGAGGCGGATCCCGATCCACACAGACGGAGTGCCTTCTCCATCGGCTTCACGGACCTGAGAGGTGAGTCACGCTGCTTTGAAAATAAGTGGGATGTGGGACGATGCAAGCAGAGGGGGGAGATGTGCAGAGATAAGAATTCTCATTGAAGTTGGCGAGCGACTGTTTTCTTTCTTGTGCCAGACGGTCGGGCCAACCTCTGGAAATCTAGAGGCGTCCTCCTTTTTTCCAAAAGAGACAAAACACGCCGTGAAAAGAATTCTTTGACATGAGCACGCTTGCCTTGTACTCGTCAGAGTCTCTTAATGAACTGGAGGACCATGACCTGGATGCCCTGGTGGCTGACCTCGCAGCAAAATCCACACCACAAGATCCCTCCTCTGCGAGGCGGAACAGCAGCCTCACAGAAAATCCAGCTGCCGCGACTCGGGGATCTGAGGCAGCAGCCGCCCTTCCACGAACACCAAACACTGCTGACTCATCCAGAGGAGCGGCGCAGAGGGTAACCTATAAGATATGCAACTGATCATTCAAAATTCCATGAACGTGCATGAAGAACAGATTTTTTTTCTCTCTCACATTATTAGATCGAACCCCAGACAAAGGCAGAGAAAATTAAATTGGCCCTGGAGAAGCTGAGGGAAGCCAAAGTGAGAAAGGTAAAAGTCAGCGTGCAGGTTCTCTGTGTCTTCTTCTCATCACCGTGCAGTCACACGGGTCGGGTCACTGATCTCATCGGCCCCCGCTCCGCAGTTGATCGTGAAGGTGGCGATGGCCGACGGCGGCTCCAGGACCCTGATGGTGGACGAAAGACAGACGGTGCGAGAGGTTTTGGACAAGCTGTTTGAGAAGACGCACTGCGACCGCAGCATGGACTGGAGTCTGTGCGAGGCCAATCCCGAGCTGCAGATTGGTGTGATTACTGCACCCCACACACGCACGCACAAGCACACGCACGCACGCAGGCACACGCACGCACGCACGCTGTACATGCACTCAGATCGCATGCAGTCATCTGTGTTTGCACGTATACCGCACATGTATTTGCACGGGGGCAGGAGGAAAAATTCTGCACACATGTTTCAGGACTAAAGTTTGATGCGCACGTGTAGTTTCTGGCCACTGTTTGCCCACTCTCTCATCTTTGTTGCAGAAAGAGGCTTTGAGGACCACGAAAGCTTAGTGGAGCTGCTGTCCGTGTGGACCCGCCACAACGAAAACAAAATCTATTTCGTGTCAAGACCCCAGAAGTACGTGATGTTCACAGAACCGCAGGTAAGCAGGAGCAGTATTTATTTTTCCGTACAGGTTGGACTGTCTGGTTTAACACCGGTGAACTGAACCACGCTTTTCTCACCCTGCAGTTGTTTTACATGTGGAAGAAGAAGACAACTCTGAGGGGGGTTACCGAGCACGCCAAGCAACTCCTACTCAAGGTTAGACACCTCGCATACGGCTGGGGTTTTAACAATGTGTCATTTGCAAACTGAAAAGGGTTGCAATTCATGAAACGTATTCCACTTGTGTTAACGTAATCTCGGTTTTGTTGCATCATCTCATCTTTCCCCTATGACCCTGCAGGAACATTTTGAGAGTTCAACTCTTGTTGTCCCTGATCTCGAGGGCATGCTGTTCATGAAGGAAGATGGGAAGAAGGTGTGGAAACCTCGCTTCTTTGTGCTCAGGGCCTCTGGCATCTACTATGTGCCCAAAGGAAAGACAAAGGTACGGCAAGTCGCAGACTGTTGGGACCATTTGTCACGTTTCATTTTAAATGTGAGCATGTTTGTGGTGCACCGCTGACACCGACTCCCTCACACAGGCAGTCTGGAGGCTGTCGTCATGTAAAAGTGGACAATACTCAGTTGTGGTTTGGTGCCATGCAGAAAACACCCAAAAAACAAGAATGGTTGTGCATTTACTCAATGTCATGTCAATTTTGTGTAAATAGACATAACCGTGGATCATTTTGACCTAGATTTGTTTAATTTGGTTGCCTGCTGGTGTACTTTAGATAATATAGCTGTCACAAATGTACACAAACTACATATAGGTTGCACATAAGTTCACACAGTTCAGTCACACATATACTATTAGACTTTTTGCTTAGGGCAGTTGTTGAAAATGAGAACCACCCTCTTATTTAACTGGCAGAAAATAAAAATAAGTATATATTTCTTTAATGAGGCAAACGCTGACATACGGTGCCTGGGCTATAGACGACATAACAGACTATAAGTGTCTTGTTGAAGAGACGATTCAAAGAAAAAATCCTGGGTAATATTTTTTCCAGTTCTTAAAGATGTTTTTCTTTTTTACAAAGCCTATGATGGCTTTCATCTGAACACTCAGGCGCCACCGAACCAGAAATTGCAAGAGGAAGAGAAATGAAGATGGACAGTGTGAATGGAGGCCTCCCCTCTCTTAAAGAGAACCATGTTGTTCTGTCGCTGAGACAGAGGAGAAAGACTCTAAAATAATTCACCCGAGAGGGAGAAATAGACGGAGCGGAAATAGTGTGAGGCAGATGTGCAAATGGCAAACATGAGGGAGCTGCAGGAATCATCTGAGGCCAAGGACATGAAGCATCGGGGGATCTGGAAAAAGGGTAGTTCGTTAGGCGAAGGAAAGACAAACGTCTCCGAATCAGACTCAGATTGTCCAGCCGCCCACATGTAACCACACCACAAGCAGGACCAGCGGAGACGTTAAAGGGAGTCAAATATGAATGAAAATGGAAAAACGACGCCGCGATCGTCGAGCAGGAGGACTATGAGGAAATGTCAGAGATGGGGAAAAGAGGGAGCAAACAAAGAGAAACAAAGTGAACAACGGTCATCCTCAGGGGGTCTTTTGTAGTTTCCATTGTCGATGTGCTTCTGCTCGAAATCAAAAAATGGATGGATGAATGTCGAAATGTGTTTGCACCTTTAATACCTACCAAAAAAATAAGGCTAAATAGAAAAATGTACTTCTCGACACAACATCCTAAAAACAAAGATTCAGGACAAAATAATGAACGACCTCGCTCTTAAAGAAAAAAAGCTCGAAAGTTGTGAGCCATTGTGCATGAATTTTATTACTCTCCATTATCTATAATCCTTATCTTCCGATGGAGGGATGTGGCTAGAGCCCATATGAATGACATATATGGACAAACATATGCGTTGCTTTTGCAGTGATTTTTTTTGTTACTGTTCCTGTCGAGCATCCAAGTAGATCTGTTTGCAAAACACATGTGCAGTAGAACCCGACACCTGTTTCTGTATTATCGTATGACAGCAATCATAGTTAGTGCCATCAAGGAATGCACGTGTTCCACGTTTGAATCTGTCACAATATAATAACACTTTGATATGGTGTTTTTGCTCTGTTCCAGTCCTCCAGTGATCTCGCCCGTTTTGTCCATTTCGAAAAGGTTGACATCTACACCGCCGACAACTACAAACAGAAATACAGAGCACCCACCGACTTCTGCTTCCTGCTGAAGGTGAGCTCGACAGATGTGCTCATAGTCTCTCCACAACATGGTACTAGACATCATTCACTTTTTTTGAATATGCTTGAAATCCCACTCGCTTTTGATTAAAAGATGCATTTGCAAAAGGGATGGAGAGAAGAGAAGTGAAGAAAAAGAAAGAATCAAAATCAGTAAATCAGAGGTGATTGTAACACCATAATGGTCAAAGCAGAGGTTGCTGTGTGTGTGTGTGTGTGTGTGCGTGTGTGTGTGTGTGTCCTCTCATTTGAGGGGCATGCAGGGTTGTATCTTGTGGTCATTCAGCTGTTGACCTGTAGTTTGTACTTTTTGAGTTGCGACTGCAGATTAGACATCATATTGACAAAGACTGACACTTGTGAGAATTAACATACAGTAGTTTCTGCCTCAGAGTTACAGCAAACTTTAGCGGACCAACGAACAATGTACTTTGTGTGTGTGTGTGTGTGTGTGTGTGTGTGTGTGTGTGTTTCTTTTTTGACAGCCTGTCCTCAGCTGTGAGAACCCCGACAAAACCACAAATAGACGTGGTGTTTTTAACAAATGTAGGGTTTCCTGTCCCATAGGATTGTAGTCACATCTAGGATTTGTTTGTTTGTCATTTAGGTGTCAACTTAACTAAATGAATCAAGGGTCTATCACTTGTTTCCAGTATGTGTTTTTAACAGTAATACTGGTGTTATTCATGCTTCCCGGTCCACAGTGCAGCAACAGCCTGGTACAGTTGGCCCTCTGCTGGCTCTTGTTTGTACAACAAATACACAGACGGAGAGCAGAGGTTTTCTCGCTTGCATTTAAAGGGGCATTGCATCAAGTTAGGTTCACCCGTCATGGGGACAACAACACAGTCGGTGAGAAATGATGTACAATGTTCTCTTTCATCAGGGTCATCTCATCCTGACAACCGACCCAATTACAATAGAAAGTATGGAATTGAAGGCAGGGACTACCAAAAGGCACTATTCAGTTGCATTGTGGGAAGTGTAGGATGCAGTGATTTTGGAGCCTGTCCTGTACTAGGTCAGAAATGTAGAATAAAGCAGAGTGCGTCTGCTGCATCGGTTTCTTCTGTTCCTTTTTCAACTGTCTTCCTCGAGTCCTTCGTCTTTATGGCATGTGTGCATTACTAAATCCCTGCACTGACCCTTTAGCGTCACTGCTGTTTTTCCCCAGCATCCCTGCATCCAGAAAGAGTCTCCCTACATCAAGTTCCTGTGTTGTGACAGCGAACACACACGGTTGCTGTGGGTCAACTCCATCAGAATTGCCAAGGTCAGATTTAACACTCAGTCAGTAACACACTTCTCCGAACAAAGTTATTTAAAGAGGCACCAGACATTTTCCAGGAATATGTTTCACAGATTTTATCAAATTAAAAATCGCCAAAGATGACGATGCAGTGGAGAGCGCAAGGCATTGAATGTCTGCCCACTACGCATGTCACTGAAGGCGTCGTCAGGGACGACCCATTTCAGTCTTTCGTAACTTTTATTTTTGTTTTCAGACATATTTTTAACTCTCAAATACTAAATGACTGTCATTGTATAATGACAGTGGATTGACATTCCTATGTCTAAAAACCAAAAAAGTTATTGAAGATTGAAATGGGTCTTCCGTGACAACGCCTGCAGTCTGTGCAGTGGGCAGACACTCTCCACTGCATCGTCATCTTTGGTGATTTTGATCTGATCAAATCTGCGATACGTCTTCCTGAATGAGCTCTCCGACATATCCCCTAAACTGTGACAGATCCAGGTTTAGACGTGGAGATAATGAAGATAACAGACTATGTAGAGGCCTTCACCCCGGTTGGTTCCGGGCGGTATAATTGTTTGGTCACTGTCGTAAAGATGCTGCAGTCGCATGACGCCGGTAAGGAACGCAGGTACTTTACCTCAGAGCCTCCTGAGGAAGCTGTCAACACCTCTATGGGGATAACTGAGGAAAAGAAACAAGTATGAACACTGAAGCTTCAACAACCGCCAAGATCTCAATTTGAGCAAATACCATTGAGTTAATGGTCCAGGTGTAGTATTAATAAGTAGGCTGGTTGTGTCACTTACTGATCTAGTGAAAAGAAGACAAACTGCAGGTCGTTTCTCCAAAGTGATTAATGTCCGTCCAGGGTTCACTCTTCGTTTCATCTTTCTCCTTCTTAGCCTGCTTTCGTGGCCCCCGTCAACAGGATTCTTTTTCTCTCGTGGTTGAGTTGTTCCGCCGTCTGTCATTTCCATCACCAGGGATAAGATAGGCTTTTCCTTCTTCTCTCTCCACTACTCTGACAAAGCAGCAGACCATTACATTTCATTGACAGCAGGGAGTAACAGACTTGTGTCCTCTGTGTCTGTGTCCAGTACGGGACCGTCCTGTATAGGAACTACCAGGCTGCAGTCAAGGTGTCCACTCTGCAAACTCTCCGCTCTGCTGGACACACAAGTAAGTCTACACACCAAGAGGACGGCCAAGTTAATGGGGGGGGGGGGGGAGTAGTGTTCTGTATTTCTTCACAATTATAAGAATGAGAGCTTAGTATGATCGTCTTTGCAGACGCATCCAAAACCCGCACCTCTGGGATCCGCCCACAGCCGGGCCCTTCTCCACCCAACATCACAGATGTGGAAGACTATTCTCAGGAGCCTCCGCCTGACTTCATCCCTCCTCCTCCTCCTCTCCACAGACACGTCTGAGACACATCTTCACCTCCGTCTCTGTATCAGGTCGAAGTGCCCCTATAGGCCAGATTTGACCCTGGAGCCAGTGGCGACGTTCCAGTAATGGTTAAACATGTGGCAGTAGTTAGTACATTTCAAAAGTTATTTAATTTCAAATCTAGAACAATATTTAATAGTGCTTTTGTCATTGCGGACAAATATATTAACATTACATGACAGCGTGATGCAAACTTTTACATCTTTCTCAACAGCTTCACGAAACAAAACGAACGGTTGTGTTCATCGTTTCAACGAGCTGTTTATTACAAAAAAAGACTGTACATAAATTTCAATGAACACATCCTATGTACAAACTGAGAAGACAAATATTGAATTCCATTGAAGTTACTGATCCCCCCACACACACACACACACTTCTGATCATAAGAAAAACACATACCAAAGAAAGGCGCCTTGACCTGTGATGCCCTGAAATGCAAGACGTTAAGTGGTAAACATTACAAAGTTCTGCACATCAGTGGTTTGTCTCATGATTTTTTTATCTATGAAAAAAAACGTATAAATTAATCCTTTACATACAAACCGCCGACGGACCTCCCTCAGCAAGCCTCGGGACGTGACGACGAAGTCGAACGCGGAGCTAGAAATGCAGGAAGTAGAAAAAAGTTTGTTGTCTCACAAAAAGAATGACCTCATGATGGGAAAAGATACAATCAACGACGGGATGTACTGTAGTGGCAAATCATTCGCTGTAATGGCGGTTAGATACGTTCATGCACAGAGGCTCCGTGTGTACTGTCCACTTTTCTAGCCGGCGTAGACACCTGAAAATGTTAAAAGTTCATGTCCGCTGCTCGCACACACGGTTATGTCCATGTGACTCGTTTGGAAACACTCAGTATTCTGAGAGCGTTAGCTTTCCGTGATGTTTGACTGCGGTGACGTTTTACTTGCACCACAACAATCCCTTGGTAAGAGCAGGCATCTTATTTTGCAAAAGTAGTAGAAAAGAAGAAGGAAAAAAAAGAAAGAGCTCATCACACCGGCGCCGTGTTCAAGCCCTAAAGGAATGCATCACGTTCCTTTTACTGCAGCTAACGGGTGTCGTTCATGTGGAGCAACAGACTCTGGACCACGAGCAGCAGGCTGCTTCCAGCTGGAGTACATTACCCGCCGAGTCGACCTACATTCACAACAGTGCAGACGTGATTGAGGATCAATGTGTTTCGCCTTCTGGAACAGAGTATAAGGACACTGGGATCCTCCATTACATGTCTGGTGTGCAGAGAGCGGCCTGGCTCTGAGGTTGTCTGGGTTGGTGATTGCGGCTATTGAGCACCAAATGTGAAGCACCACACCATCAACCGGCAACTGGCAGGAACGACGACGACAACGATGACCTCGACGCCGCTCAGATCAACGTCTCGCTGCGTTTGCAATTGGGAGAATCGGGGGCGGGGGGATCATAATAAAGTCATCACAGTCATCGAGGACTAATCAGTGCAGCTACATATTCCAGCACACTGGACAAAACAAACATGAAAACATAGTACACTGGTTAGTTCTTCTGCCTCCCTGCTACAGTGGCCGGACCGCGTCGCCCAAAAAGAACAGTGCCGATGATCAAAAAGATGTGGCCGTGACGTTCACAGAAAAAAAAATATGAATTTTTGCCCACAGCCGCTTTGCTTGGATAAAGTTAAAAATGGCACTGTGATGAATGAAATTAATATTCAGGTAAAAAAAAGAAGAAAAAAAAGATCTTGGCACCACCTCCACTTATGATGATGATGATGATGATGATGATGATGATGGCAACTCACAGGTGAAACACACCGACTGACAGATGTACTGTACTGGCAGCTTGTCACACATTACAGTTTATATACACACATTACCATTGGAAGAACAGAAAGAAACTCCACCAGAAGAAGAAGTAAACGGTTTTCTTTTCTCTTCTTTTTTTTTTCTTGTAATGCATTCTATACACATCACACCCTTTTTAACAGCGTCCTCGCTCATCCCCCCCCCCCTCCCCCCGCCCACATCTTAAACATCTTGTGATTTGGACATCGACGACATGGAACATTCGGTCGAGTCCGAATGCACCTGTGGATGTTTGCGTGTCCTTTTTTTTCTTTTTCTTTTTTTTCGATAAGGTAAGATGGATGTTTTTGAAAGGAGGGGAGAGTCGGTCTGCTGGTCTACAGTGCAAATGAAGGGGTGGGAGCTTCCAGAAGAATGCTACAACTGCCTCAATCATATGAAATTGGTGGTAGTCCTTCACTGTCTGGACCTACTGCGTACTGGAAATACTGGATATGTTCGTTGCGAATGCCCAAATTAACACTTAAGTCAACATTTGTTTCGGTATTCTTTGAGTTCTATGCAATTTACTGCGAGGCGAAATGTGACCAAGTGTGAAAAGTACTATGGACCGGCGCAGATGTGACAGCGGCGGACAAAAAGGGGTTGAACTCCCGCTCCTCGTCCGCAGTGTAAACTAACAGACCCCAGTCATCCGAAAGCATCAGCACACTCCTTCAATGTGTGACACTGTTTGTTTTTTTTCTTCTTTTTTTGGGGGGAGCAGAACAAAACCGAGCTCCCCTAAAGGAAAACCATTCAGTATAATCCGAAGACTTCACCATGGCACTTCATTGAAAACAGGAGCCGCGTGAGCTGCGGTCGCTGCACTGCATACATCTGTACATCTTCACACTTTTACCTCTGTTCCAAACTGCAGTGCTTTTTTTTTGGAGGGGTGGGGAGGGGTTTGTTTTGTTTCCTTTTCCTTTTTTTCAGTCAGCATAATGCATGATGGACTCAACGTAGTTTCCCGGGAAGAGTCCAGTGACGCCGTTGCAGATGCCCTCGTACCAGCCGTCGTCGTTCTTCTTGATTATGTAGATGATGGCTCCCTCCATGAAGGACAGCTCATCCTCTTTGTCCTTGGAGTAGTCGTAGATGGCCACGACTGCGAAGAGGCAAAAGAAAAAAAAGGGGGGAAGGGGAAATAAATCAATTTTTCCACGGCTGAAGAAGAAAAAAGAATAAACACAAAGTGCTTTGTTTACCGTGGCACTAACCTTTCTCTAGGTAAACCTTGGGGGCCCACTGGGGGTCTCCGTCAGCGTACGGGTCACTGTAGTGAACCACTGCTGCTTCTTCTTCCTCGTAGTCCACTGGCGGCGGAGGAGGAGGAGGAGAGGGTTCCTCAAACACACCCAGGTCCTCTGGTGGAGGCGGAGGAGGCGGGGCAGGGCTGTCTGTTACTAGAGGAAGACAACAGTTAAAAAAATTGAATTATAATCAAATGAAAAAAGAAAAAGCACAAGAAAGAAAATGGATCTGATCTGGTGCGGCAGTGAAATTCAAAAATGACCTCCTGCAGCAGAGTTTGCGTAAGTTTATTTTTGCTATCATAGTTTTTGGGGGGACGGATCAGGTCAAGGTCAAAACGTGTCAATTTTTGATAACTATTTTTGGCAACAACAGATGTTGCTGTGTGGAAGAACAATCAATCATCATCTAAACCAAAAGGAACTCGTTATGAACCTTGTTACTATGACAAACACAGAAGCTGATGCTTCTGTTACACATCAAATGTGCTATTAAAGGCGCAGTAACACAAGTGTTCACCAGAGGGCAGCTTGTTTAAACTTTAGTCAGGCAGATCTTACAGCAGTTTTAAGTTTCCGTAACCTTCATTACCAAATATTAAGGGTCCAAATCGCTAACCCCAACCCAAACACTCATATTTCATTTATTAAGTTCCTATATGTTTTAAATTTCAACAATACCAATTTTAGTCAATACCACCAGGAAGTACTACAGGAAACTATTACAGTGGAATAGTAGTAGTCAACCTAAATGCAGAGTCTGAGACAATGATGTTTCCTGTAAAAAATATCCACCATATGTCTGTTCTTTTTAAATATGCTTATTGCAAAGCATCCCTCCGGGTTAATAAAGCCCCAAACTTCCAGCTTGTGAGATCTAAAACTGAGAATGGGTTGTATTCACACATTCAGCCGGCCTCCGTCACCAGAAAACACACATTATCTCTGTCTGCATGTTGACACAAACGCAATGTGGTGAAATGGGTGGATCCGTAATGTGCAGAACGTGTGGTTTTTAAAAAAGCCTTAACTTGGCCTGCTTCCACTGGTCCGTCACTCTTAAGTCTTTGAACTACTTGTGTGCCTGTGATACAAGTTTCCTTCGGGAGCGAGTCTCCCTGCAGCCTCGTACCCTCAACTTCAGTGATTAAAGAAAAACTGCACACTTTATCTCACCGATTTATAATCCTGCTTTTGCCCATAAGGCACCAGGGGAATGAATTTAATGCGTTGCTTCTATTCTGACCCGCTTACGCACTCGTTTTTCCGCTGGTCAAACAAAAGACTTTAAATCTGTTAACGCATTAAGAGCTAAAAAGAAAAAGAAAATCTGCATTGTAACAGTAGTCATCTTGGATTTTATTAGTAAAATCCAATAAACCTGTTAAGGTCTGTGTAAACACTTTATACATTACATTTACTCACAGTGTAGTCGGCAAGGACTATATCTCTACTGTCTTTATCTGTGGTAAAGACAGTAAAATACAATTCAGGAAGTCAGAAAAAGCAACAAAAAAACCAATCTCTATTAAAATACACATGTACATGTGTTTTCAGTGCTATGACCCACTTTTGATTGTGTAACTCTCTGAGCATTGCCGTTCTAACCAGTTCTTCTTTTATTATTATCCAGCCTAATGCGTCTCTTCCTGTGTGCCAGTGGACTCCTACAGATACAGGCAAGACTTTAGAGATTTTAAAAGAGGAAGTGTAAAAGCCTTTAAAAAAACTAACATAGGATAACAACAATCTTTATATAAAAATGTGCTAATTATCCATGGAAGGCCTGCTGAAGAGCGGCGTACACTACATTCGCTCATACAATCAAAACAAGACACACTGATATTAGAATAATCTCTTTTTTCATCTGACTGCGTGACTCCTATTCTGCCTCAGTTCAGTGTGTGTGATGACAGACTCCGTTGCGTTTGACCAGACAGGTACTGACAGTCCCACATCTCCCACTCGGCTGCATCTCTGCAGACCGGCAGGTGGCGGGTCAGGACGCGGCATCAGGTCACATTCTCTCTCCTCGGCGGACAGAGAGTACGGGACGCACGCTTTCAGTGACCCATTCATCACCATGGCGACAGACAGACAGAGAGACAGACATCCAAGGGGGAAGTGGTCTCCCTCGATCCCCAAACACAGTGCAATAGAAGGTGCGTAGCGAGCCACAGAACGGTGTGTAAAAATGTGAGGCAGCGTGTGGATGCTGAGGACGTTTCAGAGGAGTAAACAGAGAGGTGATGAATGGTTTCTCCATATATGTATACATACATACATAGATATGCAGAAATATTAGATAGTGATCTGAAATATGTACGAAGATAAATGAACAGATTTACTTTAATGAAAATACTAGAGCTACAACAGTTATTCGATTAGTTATCGACTTCTAAATTAATTGCCAACTATTTAGTTTGTTAATCGATTAATCGGTTCAAGAAGTGTTTGAGAAAAAAAAAAGTAAAAATTCTCTAATTTTAGCTTCTTAGATACTGTCTGGGTTCTCACCATTTTATGACATTTTATGAACCAAACAACTAATTGATTAATCGAAGTACAGTGCAAGTATTTCCTTCCTAGTTGTAGCCATTGTGATGTTTTCTTTCACGATTACAGAATCAGCAATCACCTATTGTCTATAATAGAGTAAATGTGTGGGAGTGACTGTGAGAGTGGATGATGTGAGTGGATGTGAATGTGAAGTGACAACTTTAGTGTAGGATTTCTTAATGTGAGCATAAAGTGATTTTCAGAAGGTGCGGGCATATGTGAGATTGCACATGTTTGTATATAATTGGGATATTACTGTACATTTAACTGCACTTACACATATACAGTAGGGCCCAATGAATATCTTCATAAATACATTTAAGTGCGTGTTTATATATATATATACATTTATATGAGTATGTGTTGAGTACTTACTGCTTTCCTGCATTCTGGCTACAAAGCCGGTCAGGGGGATCTGTGGGGTCAGCTGGACCATGGGAGGAGGCGGCGGAGGAGCCACAGACACTGGAGCAGCAACACCCAGAGAAGCCGGAGGAGCAGCAGAGAGACAGAGAGAGGGTTGGAGGTGGTGAACAGAGAGAGAGTGCGACAGAACAAGAACAAGAAAACATCAGAGGAGAGAGAGAAAGTCCAAAAACAGAATGAGACAAAAAGCTCGTGAGCGAGTGAGACAGTGCACGAAGCGTCGCTGCCGGTGATCTTTTGTGCTGCGCTTTTCCGAGCCGGAACGCGTTCGTCTCATCTCAGGCTGTGAATCTACCTCGTCAGCATCTGTTTTAAGTCAAAAGCAAAAGGCTGAAAGCAGCACCAGGTTTTTTTAATTTATTTTTGCTGCCGGTGCGAATGGCACAACGAGCTGCAGTGACGAGGCGACAGTGGCAGTAGCAGACGTCTGTTGTCACAAAAGCATTTACAGGCAGAGCTGCTGCTGCATCTGGATCCAGCTCTCAATCAAATTAAATGCTCATTAGTGGTGCGCGTATGGATGAAGAGCAACATTTGCTGAGTGAACTTGTCCCTGTATAATCTCTTTCTTTAGCCCCATAAAGAAGCCCTTTGCCCCTTTGTGGCTTTAGAAAGGAGATAAATGGACAAACGCACACAGAGAAACATAGATGTCCTCACTCAAAGACATGATATCACACACACACTCACATGCAGACCAGGTCTGACTCATAAATCACATGTACTGGAGGAGGTGTCTGCGTGATGTACTGCTACACCCTGTGAGATCAAGGAGATCCCTCTTGGACCAGAACAAGCCATTTCTCATGTTAAACTTCTATTACAGCCGCCTGAAATCCAAACTAGTCTTTCGCTTTAATTAAATTTCAATGACAGCGATGATATGATGTCCCAGTTTAGGTCCCTTGTTGACGGCACTCTGCATCACTCTCCTCCCAGACAAGACGGAACAGCCTCCTCCTCCTGCGTTTTGTTACCAAGACTCTTGTCCTCTGAGAAGACGATCAATTTGAGGCAGAATGGCTCGAAGTGACGCCTGCCAAAATAAATTCTACTCTTCCGACAGAAATTATGCACACGTCCCGGGTTCCCCCTTGCTGTGCATCTCATTAAGTGTTCTTTTGCCCTGAGAAGCCTCCTGCCCGTCTCTCTCCTCGACAAGAAACCGCCTTCAGCCGACTAAAGTGATAATGTCATAACTCAATTAGAAAAATGGAAATGAAACACTCTGCTTCAGTAATTATGGTTCATCATTCATTTTCATTTGCCCCCGTGCACATCTCTTAGACGCAGGGGACAATTTTTAGCAGTTCCATATCCAAGTTTCATTATGTTAAGATAAGATTTCTCAGGAAATTAATATCTGTAAATTATAAACCAGTAGAATGAAACCCTTATAAGATATTGAAAACTCACACTGGATAAAAAAAACACACAGTTATATTCCCTTATTTGACAATAAGTTACAGAATATCTCAAAATATTTCTATATGCCAACCGTCTAATAAACCGCACAGTATATACAAACTTAGGTTATTGACATATAAATATATCAAGCCTGAGTTACTTGGGTTTTGTGTGTAGGCAGGGCCCCCGTTGATGTGAGGCTGCTGGGAGGACACAGAGGGTGCGCGGCGGTAGGTGCCGGTGGCCGAAACCATGGAGGCCGAGGAGGTGGTGGAGGAGGAGTTGTGGCGGGAGATCTGGCGGGAGATGGTGCCGAACTGGGACATGGGGATGGGACCCAGGCCGGGGCCCTGGGGCACCGTGGCCGAGGACGTCGCCGCTGCAGGAGGGGGGGAAGGGGGCAGAGACATTAGTAAACATGCATCACTTTTGGTTGCTGGTTTACTTGAAATGTGTAGAGTAGTTTTAATTTAATTTCACATATATTTTGCGTCCAACCATCATGCTTTCAAAATTACGTTTGCAGTGTTCCATAATAAAATAAAGTGTTTTACAACTAAGTCTTAAACTAAATATTCAGCTTTTTTATCCCAGGCATGGCAAATAAAATCAGCCACAAAAACGTTGGCTTCCTGAAGTTTTCCCACAGTCGTCAAGCCAGAAGAAATGAACAGAAAAAGAAGACTTTTTTTTACTAAAAAGTACATCCCCTATGTCCTCATAGACAAGACAACAGAAGAAGAAATGAATTTCAAATTCACACATCTCTCACAAACCGGCCCATCTCTTGGGTTATAAGGCAAAGTTGCTGATCGTAGCTGTACACGTAACGATCCTTGGCCTTTACGTAAATTATACTTCACATCAGCAATAAGTTCGTATTTTTGGTTTATTATTATTATATGGACATGTTAGTATATAGTTTATTTCCATGCTGTTTGTAAGTTTAAATAATAACCTGCTGCTACTTTAAACATCAAAAACAGTTTGATGTTTAAGACAAATACCTATGTCTAAACCACTATCATTTATCATGTGTCATGCTGCCAGTTTTGTGAATTTTTTTTTAATAAATGTAACTTATAGATTTGTGTGAGATTTTCATACATTATTCACATCATTATGTGTCCACATTCAATCCCTTTTGTTTGACCTGATGAATGTCAGCTTGAGTCAACATGGTGGTGTTTGAGAGACGACGCTCAGCAGCAGGACGGACCAATGAGAGGCAGAGTGAACAAGCAGCAACCACAGAGATACAGAGAAGAAGAAGAAGAAGAGCCCACAAATATCCACTGGTGAAAACAGCAGCGGGTGCACAATGTGGACACTTGTGATGAGTTTGTGAGGTTACAGCTGCCGAGGCTCACCTTGCCCCAAACTGGGAGGGGAGGGGGTGGGAACTGCCAGAGGGAGAGCGACTCCACTGCTTCCACTGTTCTCCCTGCCGCCACTACCCCCACTGCTGCCACTGCAGAGAGACAGAGAGAGAGAGAGACGGTTATTATTAGAGGGTGTTTGTTTTGTGTGAGACAAACCTAATTAGCAGCTGACATCCTGTCATTTCTCTCTCATATGTCATTCTGACATAACAATATGGCAACCGATGATTCAAACATGCTGCGCACAGTCTAGAAGAATTCACACATAAATATTGAATTAGATAAAGAATGAACAATGACATCCCATTTGCAAAAGAGGGAAACACCATCAACTATGGATGGGGGGTCATCCACAAGGATAATGGTTCGATCCCAAGTTCCTCCATCTCACATTTCAAAACGTGCATGAGTAAGATACTGAAACCCCCAAACTGCTCGTGGTGGTCAGACCAGCACCTCGCATGGCAGCTCACCTCCATCAGTGTGCGAGTTAAGATACGGTTATTCACCGTTTGTACAAAGTGCTAGAACAGGAACACCTCGCACTTTGTCATGAAGTTGACGCTCCTGAATTCTGGGGAATGATTATTTTCACAGTTGCCTACTAGATATGTATCTGGTAAAAAACTAAAGGTCAAACATGACGAGGATATATAGTTATTAAGTCACAGCTGTAACCGAGTAGCTGCAGATTTAACGTTGTGCGGCATGATATACCACATTTTTAATTGTCATAGAGGGAAAAGCACTGGGGTTATTAATAACATTAATGATTGCTCTTTCGGCTAGAATTATTTTTTCTTTATTTTAAAATATAGAAAAGCCTTTATTGTCATTGTATTTTACAGAATACAACAACATCGGTTGGTGAATAAAATTGTGCGAGGCACTCATAATGTATGTCGCTATTGCACATAATCTCACATTTGATACTAATAACAGAGCAGTCTGGCGCCTGTTGATTTCCTGGTTTGATCTTCACACCTCCGGCAAATTCTGGTTAAATGTGGTAAGCAGAGTGTGACTAAATTAGCTCCAAGTGCAGTTGAGGTAATCAGCCTTTCAGTGCATACGCGCTACATTCACACCTCATGCGGTCGCGTTCTATCAGAGCATACAGGTCGACAGACAGATTTTGTGTCCATGTCAGTCGTTAGAAGAGAGGGTGGGTGCTACCTGTGTGTCCTGGGCCTCTGGTTGAGGGAGGCTGTGCGTGCAGGGCTGTGCTGGCTGCCCAGTCGCGCCGGGCTCGTCATGTAGTCGTTGGGCACCACCGGAGGCTTCACTGGCTCCAGTGTCTTATAGGGAGTGTTGCGCCTGCACAGAGATAGATATAGAGAATTCAATGTCTTCATGGAGTTAGAGGAAGTATACAATCCTTCCGTGGGCCTTTACAGACTCTGCTTATGGAGCCATGGTCAGTTGGTTCTGGTGTTGAAAACAACCATTGTGAAATTAGTGAAATGTCTCAAAATAATAATAAGTATAATGGTGCAGAACTCTTGTCCCGGTTAACTGATGAAATTAAATGCATTTTTTTTTCTTCAAGTTCTTACCCCAGGGTACCACGACCTGCCATGGGGGGGCTTGGGGGTTTCTGTGTCGGGGGGTTGGTCCTGGCGAGCGTCCCTCCTCGGCCTGCCGCATTGTTTCCATGTTGCTAGAGTAGAGGAGCAAAAGATGAGTTAAAACACTGCTTTCGAGTAAATATTAATAGCTGACAACAGCGTTGGACTCGAGGCATCCCGTCTTTAGTTTTAACAAAAAATAAACCTGCACAACGGCTTTTATGTCAACAGCTAAATATAAAGAACATGGGAGACGAAGAGAGATTGAGGGAGAAAGAGGAGAGGAAGCATCTCTGAATATGTGACTGGAACCTTATACTGAGAAACTGTGCAAGTTTAATGGGATGTGAAATTTAATGTTTAATATCTCCTGTTACCATTTCCCTTCCATTTACTGTAACATAACATGCATATTAAGTTCAATGATTCTGCTTTGCTCCACTGAGATAAATAAGCATGGAGGCATATTTATCAATAGAGGATAAGAAAGAATGGAAAGACAACCATCTCTTACCTTGGCCTTAAGCCACTGAGTGCACGCAGGCATAGAGAGAAGACAGAAAACAAGACATGCTCGATGGTTAGTGGTAAAAAAAATTTGGTTATATTTACATTATAGTGATATTCTTTGTTAATTCACTTTCAAGTACAGCATGGAAAGAGCATCTTGGAGAAAAAAAAGGAAGAGAGTAGAAGGTGCAGGCTAGTGTTCGACCGATATATCGGCCGGCCGATAATATCGGCATCAGACGATGCACGGCTGCTACGTTCGCCGATAGTTTTTTTTGGGAGGGCAGATCCGGTCGCCTATCGGGCCCGGCCCCACTCTCTCCGGAACCATTTACCCAGCGCCGTCGCGGTGCCTCTGCCCTAAGCTGCCGCGCTGCACGCCCGCCGGGTGGGAACTCCCGAGAGTTTGAATCGGTCATCGGCTAAAGCTGATGAAAAAAAAATCGGCATCGGCCCTAAAAGATCTGTATCGGTCGATCCCTAGTGCAGGGCATGAAGGAGACACAAGGAAATACAAGATACAAGGAAATACACCAGTGGAAAATAACAGAAAACAAGATGAAGTTAAAAACCTCTCTTTTCTTCTAATGTGTTGTCTTTTTATGCTACTTGTCCATTTTTTCCCAGTAATATTAACAGGTTCGACCGCATTTAGTGCTGATGCTGACAATGGTTTCCATTATCAGTACGTTTAGTGAACAAAATGTCAGAAAAGTGTAAGGTGACATATACACAGCATATATCAGATTTCATTCGTTTAAAAAAACAAAGAGCTTTCAGTGCTCAATGATGTAAAACATGGAAATGCAGAAAACTGTCACATTTCGGTGGCACAGCACCAGAGAATTTTGGCACTACCTGAATGATCGAGTAATTGGTTCAGCAATAATCACATTCTCAACTCATCCCGAGTCACATTTTATCAAAGATTTATTACAAAATGTGGTAGATTATCTGTGCTTATCGACACGGGAAGTAGTTTCTATAATATTTAGTCACTCAGATTGTGTGAGTCTGTTCAGTGTGTATCAGTGTCTAGACGCGTTACAAACTGTAATCAGACTGAGAATTACACAAATCGTTAGACACACGCAGGAAAAATAATTGAGCAGTGGCTTAACTTCACGCCACTGCTCTGCTGACGTCCTAAGTGTTGCTCCGAGAAGAAGAAGAAGGAAAAAAAAAAGCACTGAAGCACAGTGAGGTCATAAATAACAGGAGCGAGGTGCTCAGACTGTCGGAGAGGCTGGAACTATGTCGCCCCGGTAACTGCCACTAATGCCAATAAAGGCTATTATGGCGGCCGGGCGAGCACAGTCATCCGTAAATGTGTGAATGGGGTCTCTCCGTTCTCAAGTCTTGACTTCCCATCAGCCCATGGGAGAGTTCCCCTGATTATGTGGACGTGGAGGCGGAGGCGTGGAGGTGATTACGCCTCCAACGCTCCAGGGAATCCACCACAGCCCGGGGTGAAATGGGCTGGAAGGTTGGAGCTGCTAATAAGCTGCTATTTCCTACACGGCAAGAATACGAAATCTACCAAACAAATACACAAACAGACCCACATGCATGCATTAGTTTGCTAGTTGTTGAATTTTCTATTTTTCTATCTGGCTGGTGCAGTATTGTGCATGAAATTATATAAATCTTTGATATCCACACGGCGACATCAGGGATTTCCAAATGATCCACTAGCATGGGAGTCTTCAGAGGTTTACCTCTTTCCTAAAATGATCATCTAAATAAACTTGATAAAGCATCTAAACTACAAATCACCAAAACAGCCATTTTGCAGATTTCTGACTCATGAATTTTTTCTATGTTCACATTATTAAAAAGGGAAGGAAAAAGGTTGCGGCGTCTACACTGCTCCGCGCTGATTTCTATCATTTCGCAGCCTACGTGAATGATGCTTTATTTGCATAGAGGGCCGTGACAAAGGTTTCTTGGGCGAGCCAGCCCTCCGAGGAGGGAACACCGAATGCTGGCTTTTGAATTTGAATCGGCGGATGTTTGAAAATTCAGCAGACAGCCTCTATCTCAACAGAGACAGACAGGGGGAGAGGGATTGAGGGGCCGACTCAAAACGCACTGCAGACATTTATGACACAAACAATCAATGCACATGACTGTGTGCACACACACATAGAGAATGCAGTATAAAAACTCAGAGGGAGGAGAGAGCAGATGGATCATGGGGAGAGAGAATAAAAAAATGGGAAGAATGAGCCGGAAAAGGGATGAAAGAATATTTTCCCACGATTCAATAGGGGATGTGATGGAACGAGTAACACAGCGGCTGAAGTGTCGCTCTGGACTCACACACACACACACAGACACACACACACACACACACACACACACAGACACACACACACACACACACACACACACACACACACACACACACACACACACACACACACACACACACACACACACACACACACACACACACACACACACACACACACACACACACACACACACACACACACACAATGACTTCCAGCTTTGGCAGTTGTTACTTGGCATGAAGAAACAAAGACAAAGCAAAGCTCAGCTACCAACTTCGTATCTTATTCGAGTATGTGTTAATTTCGATGCGTCTCTGCACTTTAACTGACCGAAAAGCCGGTGTATCGATCGACATGCAGTGAGTGAGTGAATCGTTAAGGCAGACATTCAGCTTGTTCACGTGAACGTGTGAACTCGTCTAAGTATGTGTTTCCCTGTCTAGCAGAATTGACGATTCGAAAATCAAGACGATGTATCAAAGTAATGACTTTGGGATTTACGGCAGCTTCAACGATCTGGTTCCGGCGAAGCTCAGAATGTGTCAAATTGCTTTTTTGAGAAGCCGTGGCGTAAAAAAAAAAAAAAAGAACAGAAACACGAGCATGCTGCTGCAATATAAATATACAAATATACTGTCATTGATTGACCTTTAAGTCTTATTCATTTCATTTGCACCAAGAGAGAGTGCAGGAAACTTACTTTGACGCCGTGTCCCACATCATCCAGCAGCGTGTAGTCGATGGGTTTTCGAATGTAGCGCACCGGCCGCTCCATGTTGCCCGGGGCGATGATCTTGTGGGTGCGAGAGGTGTTTTTGTTTGTGGTCAGGATGCCAATCTCCCGACGTGCCACCTTCTCTTTGTGGATGTCCACCGTCTGTAGGGGGGGTAAGTGAAGGGGGGGGCAATGAGTTGTAGGACACAACAGATATTAAGGGTTTACTTTGCAACCTGTAAATTCTCCAAAATAAATGATTCACTTTAAGAAAGGTTATTATGAGAGACAGGCAGGGTTTTTAACTCCTATTTTTGGCTAATTTATCCATCTTGTGGATGTATTCAAATAAAAGGCCTCCCTGTTACCAGTTACAGTAATTTGCTCTTATTGCTAACTCAACCTTCCATCTGTTTCAAATTAAAAGCCTCCCAGGAGCTCAGGGGTCCTAATCACCTCCCTCTCCTACTCGGAGGGGATCTTATTATAAATTATTTTACTGAATTTCTAGAACCCATCTCAAATTCTTGTTAAGAGTTGTAGCAGGAAAAACATCACATTGCTTTGAATAACACATTTTTCTTCCATCAACCAGATTTACTGTTGAATTATTTACTCTTCATTTCACAAATCCATATTCTACTCCCGCTATGATTACAGTAATGCATTTTACAACTCAACCCCTTTCAGCACATTGTGTGACATTATTTATCGACGGGAAATATTCACATGACAAAGAAGATCGTTTTTGAATTTTCACCCAGTTCATTCCTCTGGATTTTAATTCCCAAGTCCTCCCACTGCCTATAGACACACTATGGGTTTCCATCCTTTTGAACTCTTCTTGCCCTACAGGTGTTCCCACAATGCCGACGCCCTGGGGCCCAGCAGACAGAGCTCTCCTTTAACCCGCTCCCACCAGGGCCATTTGGAGACACCGGTGACCTCGATCTCTTGTGAGATTTGCGTCCTCATCACTCAAGCGCCTATGTGGACTGGCCTCCCAATTTATCAATGATAGATGAAAGTGGAAGGAGTGATGGATGCGGGGGGGGGGAAGTACTGAATGAAATTCGGTGAAAAATGAGGCTGGAGGACGAAGGACGGAGGGATCTGCGGAATATAAGGTCACGCGTCGGAGGAGAGTGCTGATGAGTTTTAGTTTTTATATAAATATAGATAGAGAAAGTGTGTGTGCAAAAAGCTACAATGTTGTGTGAGTGTGTATATGTGCACCCACAAACACACAAGGTCAAACATCAATCACACATCATCCAGTCGACCTGACAGCTCCTCCCTCTGGGAGCTGGAGATGAAAAAGCCGACTGCAAGACTGTAAATCTGATAGAGGTTGTGAAGTCCGTCTGCATTTGTGTCTCTGTGAAAATGAGACATGCTCTTTTTTTTAGGAGAGGAAACTGAAGCGACACACCCGGCTATAGCTGGGAAGTAAGACCAAAAAAAAAGAAGACCCTGCCTACTTCCTGCCAGTGACAGGGGGGTTAGGGGCGGAGTGCAGATTGCGGAAAATGAGACTGACGAAACTCAAAAAGGAACAGAAAGACGGAGACGGACACAGGAAAGATGTAGATAAACGTCCGATAGGCTGCTGGGATCAGAAGCAAATGGGGAAGAAAGGAAGGTGGTGATTAGATAGATACTTAGAAAATGAACTTTATTTAAACTGTTACACAATAAGAGATGATGTGACCAGCCATCTTCTCCTTATGCTGTAATACCATTTCAGAACAAATCGGTCTTGATAATGCGATGCACTAAAACATTAGTACCTCACTGCTGATAGGGGTGACTGGATCCTCTCAGCTTCATTTCAGAATTTCCAAGTGTGGTCATCTTCATGAAACATGTGGACATAACAACTATTACCTAATCGTTCAGACTGTCTGCCCTTCCTACGCTCTCTCAATCTTCCTTTTCTTTTGTAATCTCTTTCAAATAATAAAGTGGCCGCTCAACCTCTGCCCTGAGTTTCTGAGAACAGGTCCGACTGTGGATGTTCACCGTCGCATCTATACAGCAGCTTCGGTGAACCGTTATTCACCCACGGTCAGTGGAGCAGGCTGGGGATGTTTGCTGTCGCTGCGGTGTGAATGTCAGGAGGAAAGTATGATGTAGTCTGAGCTAAGATTTCCAAGGTGTGTCAGCGGTAATTCCATACAGCAATGATCTCATGTATGGTGCGTAAATATCATGCATGAAATCCCTGCTGCCTGCGTCTGTGCCGTTATCGTGTTTTAACCCAAAGTTCTGACCAATTGAAACTGGGCTGGAAGAGGCAGAAATGGGTCACTGAGTTGATGAATGAGAATTCTGGAGGAAAAAGAAAACAAAAGGAGAGATGAATCAGAAAGCAAACTGGCAGACAGGACACAAGGAAGTGAAAAAGAGGGGCAAGAGAGACTCGTGGGAAGGTGCTCTTTGTTTTCCATGGCAATAGTATCAAAAATGAAAAAGAAGCAGTCGCATTTTGTTCAGTCATGCTGCTTTTGGGCTCAGACACAATAACCGAATGCACAAACAACCATTCCATTTAGCCGATACACAGAGAGAGGAGAAACAGTCTGCCACCACGGCTCTGCTTTGATTGTAACACGCCGTTGTTCTGCATTCAGGCAGCAGCAACTTTATTCTGTGTGATAACCTTGTGACAGCCCTCCCTGCTGTGTGGGATTTTTTAAATCCCACAGATATGGGACGTGGATTTGGCAGCAGTGTGTATCTACCTTCCTCTTTCTCCCATGTAACTCTCTCTCTCTCTTAAGTCAAGACAAAACTAAGCCAGACAAAAAAATACTTGGCACAAGCCAGAAAATTCTAATTTAATTTCTTAGGCACATCGCGACTAGAATAATGAATCTTTGCCCTGCGGAGGTGTATGAGATGCATATGGAATAAATTCATTTCTCTCTAGATTCAAGCAATTTAAGGCGATTCCAATCAATTTGTGCCCTGACACCCATGTGTGCTTTTTTTTTGTGTTGATGTCAATCGGCTGGTAGGTTGGAAATATTGCATCGCGTTTGGTTACCGTAAGCAAGGTGCCTTTTCTTGTCACAGTTAGAACTATAATTATAATTTTTAATATCCTTGAAATGATGTGCACCATTCTCCTCTATCTTATCTTTCCATAAAAAACATGAACACATCCTCGTCTGCTGCTGCACCATCATTCCTCCACCGATATGAGGTGTCAATTACATATTCGTCGATATTAGTGCAGATCCACTTTTATAGCACGAGCGTATCTTGATGTTTTTTTACCACATGCTTTAAAGGGAGAAGCACATGTTTAACAATCAAGTTTGATGACTTAATTCAGATTTTCTGCTCTAGTAATGTGCATATGGGCATCACCGGTAAGGAGGGAAGCCACTGTTAATGTTATTAGTATGACAGGTCAACATGGCTGCTATTTTCAACATGATGGACAGAGCGGAGCTGATGTGGAGACAAATGATCTCACCCACAGTTCAGTGGACACACTGACTCGACCAGTACAGTCTCTCTGTACCAGTTTACTGTCAAGTGTTCACATCAATGTGTAAGGGGCTTCTGGCGCTATTATAATTGAAGAAGAAATATCAGAGAGAGGTCTATAAAGCACCACTGACTATCTCTACAGAACAGGATCGATAAAAAAAAAAAAAGGACTCCAGTTGTCCGTCACTAGACTGCAACATGCTGTCCTTCATGCAGCGGCGTGTGTGGTAACACGGTAGCTGGATACGCTAACCAGGCTAGAGTGCTGGCGTCAGGATTTCACTTCATCCCTGACAGGCTTAATGAAGCACACAGGGAGAGGGAGGGGGGCATTCACTGGCTGACAAGCAGGGTGGCCGCACAGAGAGCGAGAGAGAGAGACAGACAGAGGACTGCTGATGAAGCAGGACTGCAGGGCTGGAGAGGGGCAGTGGAGGTCCGTCAGCTCCAGCATGATCCATGCCATCCATGCCATCCATGCTGTATCTGTCTGTCTGTATCACGTGTGATTTGGTGTTAGAGAATAATATCTTTTTGTTCTCGAAAATAAGTTTCTTGTACCGAAGACAATTAATCACGCGATTTTCCAAGTTTTCAAATGAAAAAACAAGGATGAGGGGATAAATTACTTGTATTATAGTGGCTTCCATAATGCGGTCAGGTTAATGAACAGTTCCATGGCACTAATTCCAACAGTTCAACAACAGCGTTAGGTCTACTCTGCTACTCATCTGTTCTTTCTTTTCTAATAGAACGAGCAATGTCTTCCACTCAGCTGTCTTTTTTTAGCTGCTGTTAAGCTGCAGTCAGTGACACCGAAGACTTCCTTCAGATGTTTCAAACTAGAGGGAGAGATTGTGGGTCTGTGTAATGCTTAGCAGTTTAATTATACAAATTAAAATTAAAACATTGTGACACATGAAAAAATACAGTTTTAGAAAACCTGAATTGTGAATGTCTGATTGGCTGGCAGGGGCTGGCCACTCACAGATCTTATAATGTGAGCTCAGGTAAAAGAAGACAGTGTGTGAGTGGGGGGGGGACTGTGGTGTTGTAAATTATTCTGTGTAACATCCATGACGTGATGCAGTGGTCGTCCTACTCTCGTCTCTACAGCACATTCTTTCAGGGGTGGACTTACAGAGCTTTTACGACCTATTATCAAGAGTGGATTTCTTTAAATACACAGATAAGCCGATCCTCTGCTGTTAATTACTTATAATATACGAATACGCTGTTGGACACACGATTGAGTATATCATGGAAGCATATGTTGAGAGGTTTAAGAGGATTATTGCCTCAGATTGTTTAGAATTAAACACGTTTACATTCACTTTGTTGTGCGACACAAAATTATTTGCAACATTAATCCTTGCCAGACTGGGCCTCATTTCCCAAAAATCATTTTCAGGCTAAAAGGATCTTAGTCCGTGGAGTTACAATGGAACCAAGATCGTCTTAGCCTCAGGATGCTTTTAAAAAACGGGGGGAATCAGCTCAGATCACACGTCACCAAGCTGCTGGAGCATCTAATGTTACACAGAAACATTTACAACACCGCAGTCCCCCCCCCGCCCCCAGACGCTGTCTGCTTTCACTTGAGCTGTGGAGGAGACTTCTGAACTAATCTACCGAATGTGCATTCCGAGGGAAATCCGACGCACCTCACATTATGACCGACAGCACAATCGGTGAGCTGCCAGTCAAACAAATGTGAGCTGAGTCGGACGGGACAAGCAGCCCCCCGCCAGCCTATCAGATGAAAGCTGAATGAGGCGCTCACTTATAAAACAGGGCAAATTTGAAATAAAGGAGAGTGTTTGATGTAATGTATAACACTGAATTTGAGTTAAATAAAGTTCCCCCCCTGACATTTGAGCATTAGCGCCATTTTTTCATATTTGTAATGCAACATTCTGGATTCAAATTGTTTAGTTCCGTTCATTTTGCTGTAAAAACACAAGAGTATCTGCTGATTCTTATTTCGAGCTACATAGAGTGAAGAAGGTGAACAAGGCAGTTTATGTTTCATAGACAGTCTTTGCATTTAAGAAATGAAAAACTGGTGGCACTTTGGTGGTCATCTATCGCCTGTGGCCGAAGTATGTACAGTACCTGGGAGATGTGGTTGATGGAAGACTCCATGCGTCGCAGTTGCGATGCCTGGATGTCGAGCAGCTGCAGCACATTGTTGGCTAAGGCGTTGATCTGGTAGGCGACGCTGGCCAGAGACTGGGTGGTGTAGGCCTTGGTCTCCTCCAGGGCCTTCTTTTTGTCTTGGGCCTGGTGGCGAGAGGCAAAAGGGACAGAGAGGAAGAGACACCAGAAGTCAGGAATACAGAGTAATGAAATTGGCGGAGGGAAGAACGGTTGTCCAAAAAGAAGTCAAGAGAACAGTATTTGGCAGGACCCTTCACTCACGACTGTGAACAGGAACAGAACAGTTTACTGGGGACAAGTGTTGTGGAATGTGAAGTGGCACTGGAATCCGACAACAATAACTTCCGAATAACCAAGATGAACGACATGAGTCAGGTGCACGATGGGAGGTGTGCCCAGTGAGCGGGGAATGCCAGAACAGTGCACAAATCTGTTTTTCTCGGGGCGACCTTGAAATAGCAATGTGACAAAATGGACATATTTATAGTTTGGGAAACATAACGGGGAACAGTCAGCCTCATCTAACCTGTTGGCCAAAGTTTAACCTCAGGGTAGGACTTGTAATCTATAAGCTGCTTCCAGACATGCATCTGAAGTACTAACATTTTTCCGGAGGGGTTGTTTGTGACAACAGGTATGTTGCTACGGACCTTCCGGCCAATTTTTAAGAGCGAGCCCACGTGAGAATAGGCAGGAAAATTCACAGCCGGCGACTGGGCCTGTAAGTGACCGTAAACAACAACACTGCTTTCTCCAGTGGAATTATTGTCCTGCACGCTCTGCCCAGACGCCACAGGATGTTCTGGAAATGTTTCCTGCTGGTGTGAATTCATCTGACTGGGAAAATCTCACTTTGTGTTCGTCATATGTGAACGGCAAACTGTCCAGGCGCAATTTTGCAAAACGTATGAAGCCTTTGGAACGGTATTTTTAATTATTCAGCTGACACACCATTTTACAACACTCAAAAAATCAGTGTTGACGACTGGTAGCCCCTTGGTACTCATGCTGTATGTTCAACATATCAAAAAGGCTGATTTAGAAATGTTCATGAATGAAATTATAAAGAAAAAAAACTGCAGCACTCCTAACTGAGAGACCCAGGAGCATATATCCACATTTTCTAACTATCGAACTATTCCCTGGAGGACAAGTCAATATGGTTATTTTGTGCCAACTTTTAAAGCTCTAACCCAGCCTAAGCAGTTGGAGTTTGACTGGAGTATATTTCACCTACTGTTGCAAGACAACAATCTGGTGTGTGTGTGTGTGTGTGTGTGTGTGTGTGTGTGTGTGCGTGTGTTAACCATGACACCACTCTACAACAAGACCACCTGCCCACCTGCTTCCTTGCAAACCATCTGCAGCAACAAACGCCTGCAGCAGACGTCTGTGGGGACCTGCAGGTCAGGCCCTGCCATGCACAACTCTTATTTACACTTTCATGAAACACCGATGAAGAGGAGGAGACGTCGCAGGCTTTACTCTGCACTAGTCTAGAGACTGGAGCCTGTCCTCACACCTGAGCTTGGAAAAGGCTGATCAGTGTTTATCCCCAGAGAGTAAAGAGACAGACTCAAATGTTGTCATGCGCACACATCACAGTTATCAACAACACGCTGCTGACGACATGGTTATATATTCATACGTAAACACCAAGGATAATGTTAGACAGGAATGTACAGTGTCATATTTAACAATGTGCAGTCAGTGCATGCAGTGGAGAGCACTGAGGAGAGGTTAACACTTCAAATAGAACCAAACTGATTAAAATAATCTGAAAATAATATTGCATAGAAAACCCCTGGCAATAATAGCCTACGTCTCCCGAATACACATTGTTCATTACGGATCTCTTTCTCTCTCGTATTCATTCGCTTTCCTGCTTTGACATATTATGTTTCATATTAAGCTTACAGAAGACCTTTTTACAATCGCTCCACTTGAAATCCCTCTTTTCTTTTTTTTTAGCACCGCACTCAACCTTAATATATAGCAATTTCAGTGTCATATCATAGTGAAGACGAGTGCTGATACTGTGAACTTAGTGAGTCATGAATGAAAAAGCCACGAGTCAGAGGGGAAACATGGGGATTTTGATGGGCTCGACATCAACACACGAAGTATTGCGCAGTCACAAGCTTCCATCTCACACCTTACTCTTCACCCAACCCTGTGGGACACAATGATTAAAACGTGCTCATCATTTTTAGATCGTTCATTGTCCAACATTAAAACAGATTGAATTCAAAGAGTTGCTATTTTAGTATGCAAAGACCTTGAGAACGGTACGAGCAAAGCCGAGTTCTGCTTTCAGGCCTCCAAATATTCTGTAGGTGACAGTCTGTCAGGCTGGCCCATTTTAAATTTCTCATCTAAGAATAACACTCTTGGGTTTTTTTATAGCATCACAGAGGGGATTTACATATCAGGACGTGCATTGTTTGGTGTATAATAATGTTGGTATTCAGCATGTGACTACACAGCTGCAGCAGTAAAAACTGTATCCTTCATAAAGACAACCAGCTATTATTTTTACATCTATGCTTTGACAACTTGGAGCAAAAAGGCTCAGTGGAGAACTTTATTAAACATTTGATCCCGCTGCACACAATTTGAGCCGAAGCTATAATGGAATGAAAAGCTAAGCCTCCTTACTCCGCATTCCCTGTTGTGTTTTGTGAAAAGGTGTTCATATGCATGCAGGATTGTACCTCTTGTTTATCATGATGTCCCTGAAGAAATTATTATTCAGGAGGAGCCACGTACATGCATCTTCATATCCCACGCATGACTATCCTGCTGTAATAAATGAACTATATTCTGAATCTTGCAGAAAGAAAGCGACGGAATACATCTCTGAAAATGAGCAGCAAAAGGGGAATTTCCCCCCCAAAAATGACGGCAGTGCATTCTGAACATGAGTCACATCATGTTTGTGACTCATACATTTCGTAAAGTGTTCCATTACAGACAAAGGTAATATGATGCACATGTTGTGGCAGTAAGGACGGACATGGAGGCTATCGCCAAAAACAATTGAGCAAGATGTTTCTCAGTAAACTTCATTTCTTTCCCCATTATTCAGTTCAATTACACAACCGTTATCTCCACTTTGCTCATTTCCATCCTCACTTCATGCAGCATGGCATGACGAAACTTCAATAACTTGTCAAGAGATTTATTTTTTTGCAATAATGGAGTGGTACGAGAAAGATGCACATCGAGCACGTCTGTTGTCAATCTGCAACACACGTGATGTACGTGTGTTGTTGGCTATTGACTCGCTAATATTGATTTTGCAGCATCAAATTCTACAGAAAAATTCCCTGCCAAATTTTATCCTGTTTATGGATGTAACTACATCAGCTTCTGTCAAAAGAGTATCAACATGGTGTTGCTGATTATTTAATGTTCATACAAAAATCCAAATTACTGACATTTAACATGAATAAATCAATATGGCAGCCACTTGGTCTCTAGACTATTGACAGATTCACCACCACAGTCATAACATTTCCTCTCGGACTGTCCACTTCAACCAAGCCGGCCACTAAGCGAGATGTACAGTTCCTATTAGAGCCTGACCCATTCGTCGGTTGGCCAATAACATCAGCCAATGTGAGCCTTTCTCACACATAATAACTGATATTGGTGTTTATGTTTGCAGATATCCACCGACATGAAAACTTTGATTTTATAGAATAAACAAGATGTGCATTTATGTTTATACTTTACATTACTATAGAGCTGCAACAGTTAATCGACTAATCGATTAGTAATCGACTACGAAATTAATCGCCAACTATATTTATAAACGATGAATCGGTTCAAGTAGTTTTTAAGTGGGAAAAAGTCCAAATTCTCTGATTTCCGCATCTTGAATGTGAATATTTTCTAGTTTCTTTTCTCCTTTTTCACGGTGAGCTAAATATCTTTAGTGTGAGGACAAAACAAAACATCACCTTGGGGTTTGGGAAACACGGTCAACATTTTTCACAACTTTATGAATTTTATTGGACCAAACAACAAATCGATTCATCGAGGTAAATAATCGACAGATTAATCGATAGTGAAAATAATCTTCAGTTGCAGCCCTACATTACAAAAATGTTATCTAAAATATCAAGCCTCAATAACATTTCTTTGTCATACGGCTTTGACAACAACATCTTTAGGAATCATTGTCAATCAATATACATCGGGCAATATATTGGTATCGGAAAATTTTTACTCCCTAATACCGATATCAGCATCGGCCCCCCACAAAAACCCTTATTGATCAGGCTCCAGTGCTCATGAGATCTTAAATCAAATCTGGCAACCTTCAAACAAAAACATAAAATCTCTCTGGCAGCTTTCTGCATAATAATATGAAGATGAACATGCAGCAATACAAAGCTGTGTATGCTTGTCAAGTGAGTGCATGCAATCAGTGAAAAAACCACACTTCTGACAACAACCACAGTTAAGGTGATGGGATGCATTTTACTGGGCATGGCGGTGAGCTCTCTCGGCACCACAGACTAAATATCACTATTCTGGAAGCACGGCGGGGTTCCTGCTCTGTGCCAGCGATGTGCCAACACCGACTGCTGTTCACTCACACACACACACACACACACACACACACACACACACACACACACACACACACACACACACACACACACACACACACACACACACACACACACACACACACACACACACACACACACACACACACACACACACACACACACACACAGTCACCCTGCCAGAGTTCAGGGTGACACGGTTTACTGTGAGCTTGCAAGATGTTTGATCAACCTTGCGGCCGTAAACCCATTTTTTAAATGATTGTAACGAAAGCACACTGCCATGCTGCTGAAACACATTTTGGAATATTTGGAAGGCAGGAAAAAAAATATACCGGCCCTGCTGCTTTGCACAAGGGATTCACCCTAATCCTGACACACTGATTTAATAATCAGTCTGGAATATGCAAAAAAAAAAAAACGCAAGCAGGCACACCTATTATTAACCTGCAGCATGCATCTGATCACAAATAATAAATCATCCATGGAGCTCCTCTGAGCCATGTTTTATATATGATCTGTGCATCACCAGTAGCTTGACCCAACACCTACTATCCCTTACTTGTACTGTGTGGTCACGAGAGCCTTGGCCTACATAATGACATCACTGATGAGGAAGCTAACGTGTGAGAGAGGCTGTGTTGATTGGCTAATGAGAGAGAACATCAAATAGGATGTGTTTACCTAATACAGCACCATTAAAGTGACTTTATAGTGACTAAGCGTTTCGTGTTGTTTCTTTTATTTCCCTGGTGCAACAAAAACCCATTCATACGGTACAGAATACTCATAATTTGGCTAGCTTTTGAGATTTGCACGAGATAAATTTCTTTCTGTAGAGTGTATTCGCTCATTTTTCCCTACATAAGGCTGATGTGTGGCCTAATCGTGTGTTGCCTGTTTGGATTAAGTCGAATAAAAAAAACGGGCAGTTAGTGTAAAAAATAAAATAAAGATGTATTTAAAAAAGGGGGGGGGGGGGCTGAGGTTGTGTTCAGGTACCCATCGGAGAATCAAGTCAATGACAAACCCCTTGGGCATAACAACGACACACCCTCCGAGAGCCCCCCCAGCAGCTCCCCGGGGCTCAGCCTTCCAACTGTGAGCGGACGCGGCTCCGGTACACGGGGGCCCGGCCGGACAGAACAGGAGGAAACGCCGAAACACGGCCATGTCCGACAAGAGCACCGAGCCGCGGCACGACCGCCGTGCCGGGCTGGTTGGGCGGGGGAGGCCACCGCCGTGTTCCTGGCGGTTTGAGAATCCCCCTTTTCGAGGGGACCAGCGTTTCCTGCCGCGGTGGTTCCACTCACTTCCACTGTCGCCACGGCGCCGCAGACACGAAGGTGATCACTGGCGAAAATTCGCCCCTAAATTTTCGCGAGGCGATCCTCTTACCTGGACATAATTGTTCTCGCAGTATTCCGCCACCCGCGACAGGTTCTGGTAGCTCTCCACGAGCGCCCTTTTGCCGGCAGGGATTTCCTCCTCTAGTAGCATTTGTAGCTCTGCCATCTTACATCCCTTCGCATCGCTCTCCTCTCCGACCTTCTCTCAGTGAGGCGAGGCGGTGATGCTGCGCCGCGCTGCTGCTGCTGCTGCTGAGAGAGGGGCTCCCCCGCCTGGCATTGTGGGGCCGCAGGACTCCGATTCACAACAGCGCGTGACTAATCGCGGCTACGTTATAAAGGGAGAGCGCTGATTGGCTGGCGGGCCGACCGGAGAGCAGCAGTGCACCAATTGCAATTCATCGCGATGGGGTATAAAATAATGGTAATATAGTCGAAATATTACGAGATAATGATAGTACACAATTACACGAGTCTACAATATAGACAAATAATTACAAATATTTTTTTTATTCCTGCCAATATTTGCATTACTATCATGATATACCTACATTGTTTAATTGTATAATAATGATAGTAATAATACTAATATGTTCCAATTTATATGTTATCCATGCTGGTTTTAAACTGCCTTTTTATTCCTCCTCCATAATTTAAAAAAATCAAACAGAACCAAATGTCAGTTGAAAAAATAAGATCATAAAAAAATAGATACGCATATGACCATGTGTAATGTGAGACAATAACAAACATCTGAATCATCATCACGTTAGCTGTTTTTTTTAATAATAACTAAGAATAAAATAGTTGTAAAACATAGTCACAGTCACCAAGAGGCCAACTCTGAGGCTGAGAAATGAAGCCTATGCATAAGTGCTATAAACTGCAGTTCACATAATGCCCTCTTGAAGCTGGCTCCAGAAAGGAGCAAATCCCAATACAACCCCATGTTAAAATGCCTGGAACAAAAAACGTTTTTTCCCAATGGCTAATTAATAACTATTTTTTATTTGTGTCTTTGTTATTAGGGAAGGACCTGCCTGAAGGACTCCACTGTGCTGACCATGTTCAGTCTCCAAGAGCAAAGAAGAAAAATGAATCACTGAGTTCTTATCATATCAATGTTTTTATCTGTAGTGTATGAGTAATTTGTCAATTAATAGTCAGATTTGAATGTGAAATCTCACATATTCAGTCAGTATTAAAGACAAAAATAGTTAAAATATAAACATAATTTATTAGCCAGAACCAGAAGTTATAGATTAACTCTCAGATTTATTTTTAGTGAAGGTACAAAACACAAAAAGGTGGACAATATTAAAATTAAAGAACACATTTAATATACAGACTGGGCCTGTGCAAGCGGTAAAAGCTGAGCTCAGAATGAGCCCAGAGCTGCAGAGTCTATGTGGTGGGAGGAGAAGGGGATACAGTGTGGGACTGTAGGGGAGGGGAAGAGCAGACGTAACAAGTGTTGTAGCTATAGTAGGTTGGTATTTTTTATCAACATTGATGAACATAAAATAAACTCAACATTGTCCATGATAGTCAGGGACATGTTTAGGCTTAACAAAGTGTGACCTGAAGGCCAAATTCAATAGCAGTGACACTGCCAACTGTAGCAGTTCCAGGTCCCCAACACAAGGTGCTGGAGGTGAGTCTGCTGCAGGTCATCTTCATGTTGACCAGCCTGATGCTACTGATCTCCCTCAGGTTGTCGTCACCACAGTGGATGATGAGGACGTCAGCTGCTGCTCTTCCTGACAGAGTGGAAACAGAGTGGAGAAGGCTTTTCCACCCCAGTCCACCAGCCAAAAACATTAATATCAAAATATAGTGGTGCAGACTACCACTAATACAAATAAAAAAAAAATTCATTTTTAAGACTCATAATTTCAGTAACAAATATTTATTTCAAACGTTGTTCCAGTGTTACTTACCACATGTGACGTTGGCTGGGACGACTGGTACCGGAGCGCACGTTAGCGCAATCAGTAGACCCGGTGGAGCCTCGGGGCCGCGGCGCTAGCCGGATCGCACTTAGCCTAGCTTATTAGCTTAGCTCGTTAGCCTCAGCTAACTGGGAAGCTTGGACGTAGGTGTGCGCGTTTCGGCGACCGGTCTGCATTCAAGCCCACCTTTATGTCCATATTTGGATTAGCCGGGTAAAGGCGGAGTCATGCCAGGCCAAGATGGAAACGACTGAGCCGCTGCGGAACCGCCCACTTTGGTCTTCAAAACCGGCCTGCAGAAACCAATGGGTGACGTCACAGACGCTACGTCCATGTTTATATACAGTCTATGATAGTTACCCAGATAATTTAAAAAAAAGTAGGCTTAAAGAACTGTATGGAAATAATTACATGACATCATGAGATTATTAAAACACCCATCAAGCGTCATGCATGCATGTACCTGTAGTTTGTTTGAGCTTTTAACGCGTCACCGTTGAAGTGAACGTCGGGACACTACATTTCCCATGCACCACTGCGGTTTAAATCCCCGCCGTGGTGGCTTTATGGGATTTGAAGGAGGAAGCTTCGATCGTCGCGCCACCGTTTGCCGGGTTTTGCTCAACAACTTAAACTACATTACCCAGATGTATAAACAATGGAAACGCTGAGCGTTTTGGGCTCATCCTTGACCGGACTCGAGCCTGAGAGCTCTGCTGCATATCGCAGCCAGACGCCGGGGCCAGTGAAATGACTATCGCGCCGGCGGATATGAACTTAATGGTGAGTCTCTAATAAATCAACATTTCTGACGCAGAGGGGAGGGTGGTGTCACTGAACAGACGAGGGCTTATATTAATAGAGCACATTTCATTTAACATCCCCGAGATTAAAAGGGAACACTGTCTGCCTCCATGGAAAGGACGAGTGCAGCGATGATGACCAGATTGTGCAGAAGTGTCCCCCACCAGACACTTTCTGAATTGCATGATATTCTTTTTCTGTGACCTGCCTCTGATCCATGTTGAAGATGTGAGGACTCCTTCCCTGTCGTCCCGACTGCAGCTCAGCATGGCGCAGGAGGACAAACGCAGCCTGGAGGCGAAATTTGCCGCTGCAGTCAAAGTGATCATGAGTTTGCCGGAAGAAGGTGAGAACTTACTCTGAGATCTCCTCTGTGAACCATGGTGACTGGACCTGAAGCGATGGGCTGCACAGTGTGTGTGGTCTGTCTGTGTGTATGTGTGTGTGTGTGTTTTTGTTTGTGTGTAAACACTCCGGGTGATTGACCTACATGCGGGCCATGTGAGAGCTGTCAGTCTTGATGAAGCTGCTCTAAGAGCTTTATCAATAGAGGATAAGAGCTGCTTATGTGAATCGTCATTTCTATGGTCTAATAACGACTGCTGTAGCTCATCACAACAGCTAATGATCATAATAGTGAGTGTTAATGTAGCTCACTACCAAGATGTAATTGCCTTTATAATGAGCCATTTTCCGTCTCTCAGGTCCTTTCCAGCCATCTGACGACATGATGCTGATGTTCTACAGTTACCACAAGCAGGCCACCTCTGGACCCTGCAACATCCGCAGACCGAGTGGCTTCTGGGACACTCGTGGAAAAGCTAAATGGCAAGTAATGATTGTGCGTTGTCTTAATGCGCGTGTAACTGTTGTGTTCCATGAGGAAATTCAGAGTTATGGCTATACTTGCAGCATAGTAGTCTCATTTGTCCCCAACCCCCACGACCCCCTGTGCATTCTGATAGGTCAAAGACACGGTCACCTAATTCCTGCTGTTCAACAACAGCCAGAGCAGAATAGATGCAGTAGTGCGCATTTGCATCCCTGCTTCACTTACTACCTGTGTAACTGCATATTCTCAGTTATTCAAAGTTCACAGTGTTCAACTATGACTTTTTTTGTCGCCAGGGACGCATGGAGCTCTTTAGGAAATATGACAAAGGAGGAAGCCATGAAGAATTATGTTGACGACATCCAGCTGGTAGGACCTTTGTGGGATGAATGATAACAGACACACACGCACATCTTTCCTCATATTAATGTTTTGGCTTCGTAAGAAAAGTACGTGTCCAACACTGCAAAACTGTCACATTCCCACCAGCCTCAGTTGTACTTTGTGTTCGTGCTTATGAGAAAATATTGACATGCTAATCACCCCAAACTAAGATGATGGACATTAAACCTGCTAAACAACACCAGCAACAACAATAACAACTGTGCTTCGGTACAGCCTCTCAGAACTGTCCCTCAAAAGTGAGGGATTATATCATATAGACCTGATAAATGCAAATATCCTCATAGCTTGTATGTGGCATCCGAAATATAAATCACCCTTTGTAATACATAATTTTATCTAATTCACTTGTTTTCCTTTTTAATTGCTAGGGTTAGGGTTAAGGTCTTTTTTTGCACCTTTTTATGCATCAGCATGTGTTGCATGTGCCGTACTATCCTAATCTGTTCTAACACAAACTTTAAGATAAGATAAGATAAACTATATCAAGTCTGGGAAATTTTTCCCTACAGCAGCAAAAAAGTCAAACCGAGGTAGACAATATTCAAAAAATTCAAAAACATGAGAACAACGTTCTCAAAGTGACACAGGGTGATTACAGTTATATTTCACTGTGTAATCTGAGGTGGAGAGAGTCTGCAATTAGAATGAGATTACATCGTGCTGACGTTAGAGAGTCAGACGGCAGTGTGGTTGAATTATTATTTGTCGCCAGATTTTGGAGACCATCCCGATCTCGGACGAAGTGTCCGACCTGGTGCAGAGGCTTGGCGACTTCTACACTGAGGTAGACGGAGAAAGTGACGAAGCTGAGGAAAACGAAGTGGACAGGAGGCCCTTCACCAGGCCTTTTGCAAAACATGCAGGTAATGCAGATGAGTTGGAGATCTACAGCTCAAAGGGAAAGAAAAAAGAATTACAACCCTGGGAGGGGCCGCTGTTGCTTCAGATGTATTGCTGCTGTTCATTTCCCTTCTCTGAGCCTAAGCCTGTTCTTACATGTCTTTTTATCACTAGATGAGCTGGTCAAACCATTTAAGAAACCAACAATGGAAGGCAAGTCTTGTGGTTTTTTCGCTGTGGCTTTACAGTTGGTAGATTGCTTCTTGTGGCCCCAGAGAGAATGAGCTTATTTCAACTTAATTGAGCTGCTTTCATTTGCTTTTCATATGACCGACCAAGGGCCTTATGAGTCTGTGGGCTGAATTTAGAATAATACAAATACACTGCAGGAGCCTGTGAAGAATCTGCTGGGTGAAAGTTGTGTGTGCAGTCTGTCATGTGTGTGCTCTAAGGCTTGTGGTTAGACGGTCTGTTGGTATGCTGACCCCTGTCATGCTGTAGTATGTAGAACCTTTGAATTTTTATTTTCTGAAATCCTCCGTGCATGCGTGCGTGTTTTTGCTTCATATGGACTTGCATGGTGCTACCTATTCTTCGACGAAGAGTTAATCAGCCGTGTTTCCCTCACTGTTCAGGCTTTGGGGATCTGTGGGATGACATACAAAAGCTTCAAGAAACAGACAGTGTTCATGGCACATGTGTCACTAGCGAGGAGAAACAGGGAAGTAAAGAAAATTGTGAAACGGAGACAAAGGTAGAAAGTTGTGATTGGAAGAGAAGTGAGGAGGAGGAGGAGGAGGAGAATGGGGGTGAAGAAGACAATGCAGACGACGAAGACGAGGAGGAAGAGGAGGAGGAAGAAGGTACCATCAGTAGTTTTAGTTAGCTGTTTTTTTTGCTGTGGTGTTGTTGTGTTATAGAAGTATACACATTAATCCAGCAGAGGGCACCAAATATACATAATTAAAAGGGTCAGGCGGGCAATATCCTGTATTTTATATATGTGTATGTGTGTATGTGTGTATATGTATGTGTGTGTGTGTGTGTGTGTGTGTGTGTGTGTGTGTGTGTGTGTGTGTGTGTGTGTGTGTGTGTGTTTGTGACCTGTTTTTTACTTGCTCTCCAAGGAGAGCTTTGTTGTTATGTGGCACATATTTATTATTTACTGTATGTACAATCTTTTTTTATGCATTTCTCTTGGGTATGCAGTATTATCTCTTAATTTTACAATTTAAAAGGGAAGGAGTGTACTATTTGTGTATCTTCATATCTTATTTGGTATTTTTGGTTTCTATTTCAAGTCACGTGATTATGGTAATATGTGATGTCTCTTAATATATTCGTATAAATGAGAACAGTCTTTAAATGAGATACAGAAATAGGCTTTGCTTTAAGAACGTCCAGTTTGGAGATGTGGATAGAAAAGGAGCACATGAAAGCACACTCATTCTCTTTGTTGCTTTGCCATACTCTCTCTCTCTCTCTCTCTCTCTCTCTCTTTCTCTCTCTCTCTCTTTCTCTCTTTCTCTTTCTTGCCTCGTCTCAGTTTGGAATCCTGATCGGAGGCTGCTGATGGTGGAGGACAAGAGGTGGAGGTCTGACACCAGAGGCTCTGGCAGCAGCGTGGAACCCAGCGTGTCCTCCTTCACCAACGGGGGACACAGCTCCCTCAACAGCGAGGTGGAGGAGGAGGAACTGGCCTGTTTCATTGAGCCCAGCGTGCATTACAACCCGTATGTGCACTTTAATGGACACCTGAGTGGTAAGATTGAAAATATAATACAACAAGTCTATATTTGATTGTATTTAGTATAATAAAAAGATTTGACAACACAAATCTCTAAATAAAACTCCTAAATATGTATGTAAAATGAGTAGTAAACTGTATATTACTGTATAGTCTTTAAACGGGAGGTAAGCGATTTTAGTCCAAATCACTTTTTGTAAAATTCCTCACAGTCCACTAGCCAATCAGTTCTGTGTCCAGTGAAAAAAATCTGTTTTTCGGCTCAGCCCTGGCTCTGTAAATTGAAAAATGGACCGCACCACACATCACTGTTTGTGCAGTTTGTAATCATCACTCCCTGACATGCTAACAGATGTGGCAGTGACAGATGCTGTAATGACTCAGGGGTTTTGGCCTCGTGGTAAGCGTGTCCGTCTACCGTATCCGAGGCTGCAGGTTCGATCCCCAACCAGTGCAATCTAAAAATTTTACAACAAAGAATTGTTCTCCAAAATTGCTTAATGCCCCTTTAAGGTAAAGCCCATCTAAATAGGGATAATGAAATGTTGACAGGATGTGTTTTCCACCCGTCCAGATCATAGTCGTACTGTCGCCGAGAAGAACCACCGATCCACAGACTCGGATAACGAGGAATTCTGTGACTCAATGGAGCATCTAGCCATGGAAGAGGTGAGGCGTCCGTCTTCCAAAGTGTCCACGACGTTAATCAAAGTCAAATTAAAGAGTTACAAAGTCAAACATGAATTTAAGTCAGTCTGTCCTATTGATGGCTTTCAGTTTGTCGTTGACTGTCCTTTTCTCTCCTACAAGCGGGCGTCGACATCAAAGGCTCAGTCCCCTGGATCAAGAGCTGCCTCGTTGAAGCAAAACGATCTTTGGTTTGAGAGCAACACCACCCTGAATGGAGGAGAGGATCAGGCAGGAACAAGAGATTCCTACTTTAAAGACGGGACCAGTACAGGCCAACACAACAGCTCCTTATCAAGAAGAGGGACAGGTGAGTCTACACTGAAACCTTTCTCCATGGATAATCTTCTGATAAGATTCTGATTCCTCAAATTTCATTTGGAGAGTGCATTTATGTGTCACCGTCTGACTCCAGTTTCAGGTTCTCAGTCGTTAGGGGCGACCTGCAGCTCCTGGTGGTGTGTCGGTGCACATGCTGCCAGCTGTTGTGTGTCAGAGAGCAGACGTCCCGTCTGTGGTACGAGGAGAAACATCAACGAGCAAATAGCCACAGCTCTGCTGAGGCTGCAGCGGGACATGGCCAACGTGTTGCACAGGCTGCACGCTCTGGAGATGCTCACCGTGTCACAGGTGAAAGCACTGGATTTTCAGGCCTTGTTATCTAGACTGACGGTGATCGAGACATTATCATTTCTTCAACAGAATAGCTGCTGATTTTGTTAAAATAAAAAATTCTTGGATATCTGTATTTTCAGTCAAGATCACAGTCACCAAGGCAGGAGGACTCCCTGTCTGTATCACGAAAGGTATTTCATTTTTATTTTTATTTTTCAAACTGAAAGAGCTTTCTGTTTTCATTGCGCATTTTCTTACCAATAACTATCATATCAGGAAAAAAAAACTGTCCCATTAATGCAAGTTCTCTGTTTTTATAGATCCTGAGACCATCCTGGTGGCCTTTTGACTTCTCTCCACTCACAGTGGTGGTGACTGCACTTTGGCCACTGATTGCCCATTGGCTTTTCCAGCTTTTCTTGATGCGGAAGAGAAGGTGAGCAAATATTCTCATGAAAAAAAATCTGTGTCAACTACACTCTACTCTATTTTTGCTTGATAACCACTTCCCAGTGAAACTCTGATTATTTTTTTTCATAGGAGAATCCCCTGAATTGTCTGACAACCATCATCGTCAATCAAAAACGTGAACCTGGAATGAAATTACTGCTTGTCTTGTGGCTTCATTGAGGTCACCAACCCAGACAATGAGGCAGCAGTAGAGATGAAAGGATATGTTGGTCAGAAAGGAGTTCTGAGGGAGACTGCAGTGTGTAGCATAACTTTGATGGATGCCTTGTGGACGTTTAAATGAAGGAAAGATAAATGCATTATAGATGCAGGCACTTTCTAAATGTTATAGTTAGCCTAGCATTAGGTGGTCTTATTTATAACTCATATAACTGAGTAAAGGTTTAGCTGAAATAATGTCATGATCATAAATTGGCTGTTGACCTTGAGTAATAAGAGGGTTTCACCATTGTCATTGCCAGTGATTTTATATTTATTGTACATTCCATTGTTTATTTATTCATTAATTCATCGCCTACCGCTTTATCCATTTAAGGGTCGCGGGGGGTCGCTGGAGCCAATCCCAGCTAACATTGGGCGAGAGGCGGGGTACACCCTGGACAGGTCGTCAGCCTATCACATTGTTTATTTATGTTTCTTCAAATATTATTTCCTCACGATTAAACCAATCAGCATTTACTCTGATGATAAAAATATTTGAGGCATTTCATTTCTTTTGAGACCAAATAGACATTTAATATAAAATATGGTTATTTATGTGTAAATGTTTGATTTATTGCTTCAGTGAAACTGCATCAAAGACTGAAAGAAATGACATATGTAGAAAATCATATACTGTTAGTGTCTATATAAAAAAAAACATTCATGTTTCTTGTCAGCAAGGTCAAAGTACTTTCAAATATACAGTATCATAATTGAAGCACATTTGAAAATGCAATAAATACATTCCTGGAACAAACACATCTATTGTAGTGCATCTTTGATTTTTTTTTGTTGTTGTTTGATGCGCAGAGCCCAAAATAAACAGCCGTTAACTCAGTCCGCCACTTGTGTGGTTGAGTAGGACATTTTAATTGTAACGTATCGTATTTCTCAATTTTTTTACTTCTGTAAATTAGCATATTAATTTATTAATTGATTATTTTGTTAATTGATTATTATTATTATTTACATTATATAATTGATCGAAAAACGGAACCAATACAGTCCAGAGAAGGGGAACAGATTTCGACAGGGATACAAAATGTGGCTCGTTGAGGTCATATCCGGTTTGTCTTCCGCTGTCAGACCGCCGCTGAAGTTCTCACGGAAACTTGTTACGACCCAAAGTTAAAGCGAACGGAACTGGGACCTTCAAGTCTCAGGGACAGCGGTGTAACTGCTGCCACAGAGAATTAAACATGTTTTCCTTGTCAATGACGGTGCAGCCGCAGGTAAGACAGCGAGGAGCGTTGGGCCGAGCTAACGTTAGCATTGTTGTTGTTTTGGTTCTGTCCCCTTCAGGGAGCTAAGTTACCGTTAGCCTTTTCCCCGGTGACCGAGATGTTCGTCGACCTTTCGTTTTGGTCGACTGATTTGAAGCAAACGTACACGTGCACGTCCTTCCTGTCATCGTAGTGGCGGTGGGGGCCGTTGACTTGAGAGGAGCTAACTTAGTATAACCTTTGGTGCTGTGATCAGCGTGTCCTTAGCTGCCAGGTGGGAAACTGCGTCAGTGACAGACATGTTGGACGACTGATGCCTCGCCTGTTCTTATGAATCCACATTCTAACCAGCTTTTTTTTGTAGATAAATGATAATTACCTGCATCTTCCATCTACATTTCTCTTACTTGGTGCAAAATCATGAGCTTGATTTTGATCATGAAGACTACCTGGTGTGCCTCGAACCTGTGGCTGCAGTCGGTCTCTACGTTAGCTGCATGTGGGCCACCAATCAAACAATGGTTTAGTCATCTATTGTTATTCACCACAGGTGACGGTGCCTCTCAGCCACCTCATCAACGTCCTACACTCCCTGAAGAGCTCAGTGGGGAGCAGCAGCCGTGTCACCTGCAAATCCAGGAGTCCCCAGCAGCCTGCCTCTGACCCACAACTGCACTGCACCGAGGTACAGCACGAATCGGCGGGAGAACCGCTGCATTCGCACGTCAGACAATGTAACGATAGAATTGTTTGCTTTCACACAACGTCCATATGTCCACATATAGTAATGATATTTACGATGATAATATAACCTTATTTCTATAGCGCTTATCTTTTGCCCTGATGGCAAAAGCCCGGTCACCCTTAGTTACCAGCCTTGACTTAGGAGCTACTAGCAAGAGTTGGTCAGAAGATCTTGGGTTATGGCCCGGAGCATAGAGAGTTGGTAGCACCATAGTATATCAGGGGGCCAGACCACGCTGAGCTTTAAAAGTCTTTAAAATAATTTTAAAATCAATCCTGAATTTAACTGGCAGCAAACGAATGAAGGAAAGAGGCAAGAAACCAGAGGCAAAAGTACTGTTGTACAATTCACAACGCGGCCACTTCATTAGATTCACTTTCTGTTAAGATTCAATTGAACAGCTTTGCCATAAATTCTACTTAAATGGAGTTTATAATACGTTGTTGGACATTTGGAGATTCTGTTTGTTTGTTGTATTGCTGACGTCACAGTTAAAGGTGGTGTTGTACATGTTGCACATGAAGGTGGCAGGCTATTTGAACACATCTGATTATATTGAAGTACAATTGAAAACCACCACTAGCAGTGACCTTGGTAGGGAAATATTTAATTGTACCGTGAATGTAGCTTTTAGCAGAGCCGACGTGGAGTGGCCGCTGAGTATAACTTTAGTTAACCACATTGCACTTCTCTTCAGTCCACGTGGAACCTGCAGGAGCTCGGATTATCAGACCTGGGAACACAGCAGCTGGATGAGCTTGTGAACCGCGTGTTGCCGCGCTTTAACACACATGACGCCCCGTTCCTACTGGGCGGCCAGACCGCCTGGAGGACGACCCATCTTTCTTCACACTCCTTTTTCTACAACAAGCACGGTGAGAATGTTGATGTTGGTTACAAACAAGCAGCCCACGCTTCACCCTGTGTCTGTGCCTCACTGGTGCTTCTGTCATGGTATCAGTGAAAGCTGGATGCCACATGGTCACTAAACAGGATTGGTGTTGCAAAGACTAGTCATCATCTCTTTCATCGCTAGAACCTTGAGCCCTCTTAACTATTCTTGTCACCATTCATGAGGGAATATAGCAGACCAGCACTTCTCTGTTAGCAAGACATTTTAAACATGTTGTTATGTTGAAGAATTGCTTGGAATTTAACCTTACACCGCTTAGTGAAGATGGTAAACACACATCCATAGGACACTCGGATGTATCTTACCGTTGCTGCTCCTCAATCCCGGAGCGATCTCAGTTCACTATGCATTCATTTCTTAAGCACGTGTAATAAAAAAAAAGCACTTTCCCTTTGTTTCCAGGGTTCGCATGTAGTCCCATGCATGTGTCGGCCCAAGTGTTATCCAGGCCGCATCATTCACCTCTTCACTCTGTCTGCGCAGAGCTACACCAGTGGCCAGGTAACTATGGATGAGATTCATTCATAAGTGCTGTAATAATCCATCACTGATCCATAGCAATGCATTCAGTCAGTAATGATACACGACTTCAGTTAGTTAGTTTGTTGTTTGAAAACAGTCAAATTACTGAGATAATGAGAAATAATCCGGTTCCCTGTCATTATTATGTTTCTGTCTTACATTGTAACAGTACTGTACCTGTAACAGTATGTTTATTCATAACATTTATGCTGACGTTTAAATACAGTGGAAATATGGTTGGATTTTAAACTACTTAAACGTCATATACTTGCTTTATTTTTCCAGTGTTGGTCCAAAGCAGGGGCTTTAAAACTTTGAGGACCAAAACAAGACGACGGCAGTCAAAGCTGGGTCACCCCCTGGAATCCGAGGGGTATACACCATCTTTTATGAAGGTAGGTACTTTGCCGTGTTCACATCCTTAAGGGTTGTTGGGGAAATACATAAGCATATTAGACATTAAGAGACAATTAAGTTCCGCCTTGCCTGTGTTAAAAGGCTTGTAAGTTGTCAACGGAAATTGATGGGTTTTTAAAATTTTATTTCTTAATTTAGTTGGCTAATGTTATCAGTTGAGTGCCCTTTGTTACTAGTGCTCGTCTCTTTTCTGATCAACAGCATCACATTTTTCTTCCCCTCCTTGTCTACTGTTGTTAAAGTGCATTATCGTCACCTGGTCAAACAACGGCTCGTTGCAGCCGGTCAGTTGTTCTTTAGGTCGTGTTTGTCTGCAGTAAACTTTCAGTTCCTTGAAAAAAGATCCTGAGACTAAGTTTCTTTTAACGTTTTCATTCAAAATGCAGCTATTGTAAAGGTGTGGTAAATGTAAAGGAGTTCTCTGGCTCCGTGAACACTGCTTGATTAATCTTGCCCTGTGCCGCAGGGTTTCCTCTCACGGGACAAGGTGAGCGAAGTGGAGAGTTTAGACAGTCTGGTGATCAACAAGAACATTCCCGATGGACAACAGGATTCTTTCAAGAGAGGCTTCGCCGAGGGTTTCCTGAAAGCTCAAGCCTTGACACAGCGCACACAAGGCAAGTTTTTTTTTGAGAAAAACTCAAGTCACACACACACGACAATTATGAAATGGCACTAATGTAAATACTTTCCCTCTCTGATGCAGACTCTCTGAGGAGGATTCGCCTCATCCTGCTGGTGCTGCTCCTTATTGGGATCTATGGAATCTCCAAAACCCCCTTCCTATCGGGTAAAGGCTCCGTTTCTCCTCCGAAGCTCTAATGTCTGACATGAAATCAATCAGTTATTAATAATATAGCTCAGCATTCACCTGCTTTGCTAATCTATGCATGAACATTTGTTAAGATTTAAAAGAAAAAGAAAACAGAACAAAACCATTTGAATAAACCAACAGGTATTTTGTACAACATTAACTGAAGCACTAATATATGCAATCAGATGTAGCTAATAAACAACTCTTAATAATGGGCTGTGTGTGTGTGTGTTTTTGTGTGTGCACATTAACCACGCCACGCAGTGTGATTTTCGAACTTTAATCTAACCATTTTGGGCAGTGCGGTTCCGAACTACTACAGGACTGGACTCAGCGGTGGACCCGGTCCAGATGAAGAACGTGACGTTTGAGCACGTCAAAGGAATAGAGGAGGCCAAGAACGAGCTGCAGGAGGTGGTGGAGTTCCTGAAAAACCCACAGAAGTTCACAGCGTTGGGAGGAAAGCTGCCGAAAGGTAGAGTTGTCTTGGTTTATTTTGGGCAAGATGAAAATCTCCAGCAATTCTGCACTAAGATTACCGTATAATACCTTTTCATCTGATTGAAATTTCTCTCTCCTTTATCTTCGTCTCCGCCTCCTCCTCTTTGCCTCTTTATACTTTAGGTGTGCTACTTGTCGGCCCTCCTGGGACTGGTAAGACCCTCCTGGCCCGGGCGGTGGCCGGAGAAGCGGATGTGCCATTCTACTACGCCTCTGGGTCGGAGTTTGATGAGATGTTTGTTGGAGTGGGAGCGAGTCGCATCAGGAACCTCTTCAGTCAGTTGTTGTTTCAAAAAAATATATATGTTAACTGATCTTTTCCTTTCCCATTTCCAGCCTCACACCCAAAATTCATTTTTAAAGTTGACTTTTTCCTAAAACAAGAGCTCCATGATTGTGGCCAAAAAAAGTAATTATCATTTGTGCTGAATATTGTATTACACATGTTTATGATTGTCTCATTGTTTTCTATTTTCCAGGGGAGGGTAAAGCCAATGCTCCCTGCGTGATCTTCATCGACGAACTGGACAGTGTGGGCGGGAAAAGGATTGAGTCTCCCATGCACCCTTACTCCAGACAGACCATCAACCAGCTACTTGCTGAGATGGATGGGTAATCTCTACAGTTATTACTTGCATTTTTACACTTTAGGCATATAATGATATAATAATTGAGATATTTTACTTCAGATTATGAAAGTGAACTAGTACAGGGCAGTGCCTGTTCTAAACATGAATTTGCTTAAAATGCTGTGTGAATGCTGCTTGGAATCATAGTATTATTTGTCACGTTCTGACGGGTGGGTTTGAAAATGCATCTGTGTACAGATATGAAAATAAGTCAATTAGGGCTGCAACTAACGATTGTTTTCATAATCGATTAATCTGTTGATTATTTTCTCTATTAATCGATTAGTTGTTGATTACTAATCGATTAATCGATTTACTGTTTCAGCTCTTAAGTAAATGCAAGTCAAATGATATTATATTTTCTTAAAATGTGAATCCACTGTTATCTGATCACCCCCCCCCCCCCCCCCCCCATTTCTTAAATTCATCAAGTAAAAAATGTACATAAATTGTGGCATATGCAATAGTGTGAGGAAAAAGTGGCAGTAGAGATAAAATCACGTTTCCAATCTTGTTATTGTGATATACATTTCAGAATTTTACTAAAGAAACCATCTACAGATAAAATCACAATACTGTGACTGGGAAATCTATTAAAATGAACATATGAAAAATGAGGAAAGTTCCCGCATTGCACACACTGACTTTCATGCATTACTCTCATATCACTTTGTAGGTTTAAACCAAATGAAGGGGTGATCATCATTGGAGCCACAAACTTCCCTGAGGCTTTGGACAAGTACGTTTAACTCTTGTGTCTCCCTGCGATGGCAAAATGTCAGATCCTACACTGCACTTTTAGAAATGTCAAAGCTTAATAACAGGCTTATCACCCCCTTCTCAGCGCCCTGATCCGCCCAGGACGTTTCGACATGCAGGTGACCGTCCCCAAACCGGACGTGAAGGGACGCACAGAGATCCTCAACTGGTACCTGAAAAAGATTAAAATGGATCCAGGTGTGAAACGAGCATTCCGCAAAAATGTATCATTGTAGTGCATAGTGTTGACATCATAGTCTGAATCTCTTAAGAATATCTGCCATTGGCTTTGTTGCTGGTAAGAGTCCGAGTCCCAGACTAACTGTTCTAGATAACTGTGATAACTGTGTGGATGTTGTGTTTTTATCTGTGCAGCCATTGAGGCCAGTATTATTGCCCGGGGCACGGTGGGCTTCTCGGGCGCTGACCTGGAAAATCTGGTCAACCAGGCGGCCCTGAAGGCAGCAGTCGACGGCAAAGACATGGTCACTCTGAAGGAGCTGGAGTTCGCCAAGGACAAAATCCTCATGGGTGAGAAAAGCTCTGCTACTTGGTTAAAGATTAATAACACCACTCAATTGTTTTTTTTGTTTTTTCCATATAGTAATTGCTTAATTTTTCTGCGAATCACTATCCTCGCTTTTTACATTTTAAAAATGTTGTATCTTTCTGTGTCACTCTTTCTCGGGAGGAAATCACCACGGTCATTCTCTCTCCTTCTAGGCCCTGAGAGGAGGAGTGCAGAAATAGACCAGAAGAATAAAATCCTCACAGCCTACCACGAGTCGGGCCACGCAATTGTTGCATACTACACCAAAGACGCCATGCCGATCAACAAGGCGACCATCATGCCCAGGGGCCGGAGTCTGGGACATGTGAGTAAACCTCGAGTCTGTTAAGTTGAACACTAACCGTGCATGTTCGATACCTGCTCCGGTGCAAACTTCCCTCTTTTGTGCCTCCTTCTTCCTTCCTCCCTCCCAGGTGTCCATGCTTCCGGAGAACGATCGCTGGAGTGAGACTCGCTCTCAGTTGCTCGCCCAGATTGACGTCAGTATGGGTGGACGTGTGGCGGAGGAGATGGTATTCGGTCAGGGGGACATCACAACCGGTAAGGTAGTAGTTTTCAGAAGGGCCAGTGAGTCATTAAATGTTTGAGTTGAGAGGGTGGTTTTCAGCAGGTTGACATATTGAAGAATCCGTTTCATTTCTTCATCTCCAGGAGCATCAAGTGATTTTGACAGTGCTACCAAGATCGCCAAGATGATGGTGACCAGATTTGGAATGTGTGAAAAGGTAGGTGGACTTGACAGGAACTGATTATATTATAGACATTTTATTGTTTGAATTTAACATTTATTAATGTTTCGACTTTTTGTCTTTGTTGCCCAGCTGGGTGTGATGACCTACACTGACCTTACAAAGCAGAGCCCAGAGACACAAGCGGCTGTGGAGCATGAAGTCAGGGTGTTACTGAAGGTCTGTGCGATCTGTCGCTGAAAAACGAAACATAAAAAACTGACTCTCACTTTTGTGAGATAAATTCCAACCATATTTTCTTGTGTTTCCTCCCCCCCAGGAGTCTTACGAGCGAGCCAAAGCCCTGCTGAAGTCTCACGCCAAGGAGCACAAGAACCTGGCCGACGCTCTGCTCATGTACGAGACACTGGATGCCAAAGAGATCCAGCTGGTCCTGGAGGGCAAGACCCTGGAGACGAGATGAAACCAGCAAGGACGGAAACGATCGCGGTGGGAAACAACAGGGGGGTCATTATTTTGAGTGCTCATGCGTTTAGGAAGCTGGGAATCAGAGGAGTGAGAAGTCCTGGCCTCTGTTCACACACGTCTCTTGACATGTTGGACGGTGTCTTCCCATCATGGAATCTCACAAATATTTCAAGACCAATAGCTTTTGTTATTTGAAACTTCAACATGGCTTTCTTGTTTTCAGCAGGTGTTTGTAGCCGTATGTGGGAAGGTCAAATGTCTAATGTTAACTCAGGTCACTTTATCAGCTGGTGTTATGAAATAATACATGAATGTAAATATGCACCTTAATTGTTTTTTTTTTTAATTTGGTCAGATTCTATTTAGTGAGCATATACAGGTTCCCAATCTGTCAATATGAAATGCTGAGCAGCATAAACCATTGACCCAAGGAGCCACTGTCTAATCTTGGCAGCCATAATTTAAATTAATCTCAGCTCGTTTTTTTTTATTTAAGATGTTTTCCTGTGTTTGTGTGCACCTGTGTTATTTGTACGTATATGTTCAAGGTCAGGCTGTACTCTTCTCTTCTTCAGCTTGTCAAATTCTTAAGTTGGCACCTTGAATTTTCCAATGACTTCTTTGTGTCTGGGATGTTTGACGATCTCCCGTCCTGCTGTTTCCCCCACTGCTCCCTGTTGCTTCAAGGTTGCCTTTTGGGGCTGGGGGGATGTACTGTTAGTGTTTTCTTTTTGTTTTCCCTTTTGAAGTAGGACGTGTAAAAAGTAAAACTACAACGTCACAGCACTTTATATTAGTGAACAAATTCAAAATACACCTGTGCAATCTTCATGTAATTTATTTAATCCATGTTGTGTGTGTACAGGTTGAACAGAAACCGCTGCTCAGCCTCCGAAAGCACGCAGGAAACACAAGCTGCGTTCAGGTAGTGATAGGGTCATGGAATCTTTAGGATTTAAAGTTGTGGGATTAGCCTGATTTATTGAAATACTCACTTTGCGAAAATATCAGTTCTTCTTATACCTGCAAACGGATGGATTTTGCCAGTTCTTTCAGCTACAGTATTGTCCCATGCCATCTTTAAAAAAAGATGTGAGACAAACATGAAGTTTAATTGTAAATAGACCTTGTTTCTAAAGATGAAATTTCTTCAACTGAGTTTGTTGGTAGAAAGTCGAAGCTGTGTGTCTGTGAAAATGTCTTTCCTTTAAATTGAGTAGTTAAAGCGGCAACCTTGTATGTAATCCTCAATTTATAACTAGACTAGACAGTTTAGCTGTTGTCAGGATTACCACCAGCAGATACTTTATCAATAGTGTGTTCATCTTCTGTTATGTTGCTTCACTTTGACATATAATATATCTGTTTATTGGTCTTATATACATATACATCTTTGGGATGTGATGGGAATATTGTATATAGATGTATAGTAACGCTTTTAATGCTGTGCACACACCGAATCGCTCTCTGCTGTTGAGGGACGAAGGTCTCCACGAACACCGTGATGGCAACGCTTCATGAATGTTTGTGCGGCTGAAATAAATAAAGAGAAACCAAAAGAAAAAACTTGAAAGTGGCTCAGTTTACTGCAGATACAAAACTGTACAAAATTGCATCCCTTTCTCTTTCTCTCTCATCATTTTTCTTTTTTAAGCTTCATATACAGCTAAATAAAACAAGTACACATGGTTAAACATTGCTTGGTTTAACATGATAAGTCGGTATATTTGAACATCTTATCATTGGTTTGTTGTTATGACTTTGCGGAAACGGCAAACATTTTTTTCAGTGGCAGCATTAACGTCACAGAAATTGGCCTCCAAAGGTTGGAAGCGAACATATCTGCAAATATGTTTTTTCTCATCTTTTGAGGAAAGAGTAACTACGCACAATTTTTTAGTATCATTTCAGACTATATTTCCTTGCGTGGGAAGAAATTTGAATTTCAAAGTGAAATGGGACATCTCCAGTTTAACGACACTCCGAGAAGTGTCAAGAACACTGGGATAAACACCAGGCCATGGAGCAGCCCGAATGTGATCACAAGAAACACAACCTTGAATAATGTCCTGAAGATGTAACTCCTGGACGCAGACAGCGCTGCCACCCCTAGGATAGTGGACGCTGCCCCTTGCAGAATGGGATACCCCAAATAGGCCAAGGCGTCCGTGGCTTTCTCATTGACGTCGCGCTTGGCGCTGGAGACGAAAGCGTAAGAAATATGCGCCGAGAAATCCACAGAGAAACCAATGCTCATGACGAGGTTGATCATGGAAATGGAGTCCAGGTTCACGCCCCACAGCGCCATGAATCCTGTCACCCCGACGATGACCGAGCAAATCGCAAACGCCACCCACAGCGAGCAGAGGAGACTCGGCATCAGGATGAGTGAGACGACGAGCATCGCGATCGCCGCCACCAGGATGGTCTGGATGGTGTTGCCCATGATGGCGGTGTACTGGTCAAAGTAGACGAAAGCAGGGTGGTACACCAGCAGCTCCACTGGACATCGCTCTGCTGTTTCCCTGAGGCCGGTCATCATGTGCTTCGCTGTGGTCTTGTTTAGTGTTTGAATGAAAAAGCGCGAGGCCTGAATCTCATCGTCTGCCGTCAAGTTGATGTCTTGTCTGAACATTGGGGCGATTTCTAAGAAATTGGGCAAATGGGCTTGGAAGGCCTCTCGGGAGCTCATGTTGAGACCGGTTATATTTGCATACTGTTGGAACGAAAGAAACCAAGCGGATGTGCTGTTGACATAGTTCAAACTTTCAAAATCTGAAATGCACGAGTGCAACCGCTTCCACTCTCCCTCGTCCCAGTAGGGGAAGGGTTGTGTCACTGCCACCATCACGTTGTAGTTGTATTCAGAGAAGTGCTGCCTTTTAGTATTGTAGTAATCGACGATGTAGGAGTCATCCAACGCCAGATTCCTGATATCAAGTCCCTCCTTTAAGATCCAACAACCATACATACTAACAACCAAATAGGCGACATATAAGACAAATACCTGAGCTTTAACCAGTTTGCGCGTCAGAAATGGACCAAAGTGCTGCTCAAACATTTGGCTTATGGCCTCAGTTTCCTCCCTTTCCGTGATCTGATCGTAGCTCCCTCCAGCGCAGCAGATACCGAAGGCTTTTGAATTCCCGTCTGGTAAGTCCTCTGGGACTTTGGCACAGGTAAACCAGTGCTTGTTCTCCTCTTCCCTATGTCCATTCAAAGCCATACACGCCCCAAGGAAGGTGATGTTGTACAAATAGCAGAAGCAAACCGAAATCCCACCATAGAGGCAGAAGGACTGGACTGAGCCAAAGGGTGAAATGTAGCCCAGCAAGAGAGCCAGAGCGTCGGTCAGAGTGGTGACGGTGATGGAGACGGCAGCGTCCCTGTAGGTGTCGGCCAGCCGGTTGGGGACACTGTCCAGGACGCGGGTCCTCTGCCAGCAGGAGATCATGATGAACATATCATCGAGTCCAATACCTGTGGGTCAAAAGAAAGATGAGATCTTTTTCGTTTGTTTGTCTTCAAGATTCCGCAAAAAAGTACAGTTCCGATTTGCACCAAACTTGGTGGAGGGATGGGACAAGGGTGAAGAAGGAACACATTACATTTTGGTTGCAGATCTTATCAAAGCGGCAACTGCAGAAATTTTCATCAATTTGTTTGGCATTGTGGGGATCCCTGTGCTCTACTGAGTACCAATCGAGTTACTGCTTTTACGGGCAGCCATTGGTTGCCTGTAAAATACGTTCCATTCAATTCTGTACATTGTGAGTGTCAGTTAGCCGACTCTTGGAACTTGCTCGAGTTGTGTAATCCAGTGAACATCAACTCTATATTTGTTTTTGGCCATTAGGAGTCAAACAACACCAATTTCCCCCGAGGCCCTCTAACTTGTTTACAGTCCTGGGTGTGTCAAATTCAAAATAAGCTGTGCTTCATCCGTCGTCATCGACGCACATTTTTAAAATGTCATTTGGAGAATGCTACCTACCCAGTATCATGAATGGACAGGAGGCAGCCGTCATGACAAAAGGTTGGCCCAGCAACAACAGTGCTCCGAAACCACTCAGGACTGCCAGACCTGTAGAGAGCACCCCGCATGATGCCACCCACACCTTGGTCCGTACATTATCCATCCTGAAGGAATCAGAGAAGACAAAGATTCAGTCACTCAACTTTATCATTTTTTATGATAAAGTTGAGTGGACTCTTATTTTGAAAACTTGAGTTTTTCTTTATCCAGGTTGACAGTAAAATTCATGTGAAATGTTCTCTCTACTTCATAAATCAATGCAAATTCATTGCAAAACAGACGTTTTACCAACCTCCAGCATGATATAATTGAAAATGCGATGGCAACGGCGTAGGTGACGGAGAACAAATAGATGACGGAAGTCGGGGATTTCTCAAATTCCCACTGTATTGACATAGAGGTGGAATATGACACCTAGGAAAGAAATACATTTTATCAGACATCACTTTCGTTCAAATCGGATTATTTAAAACAATGCTTTGTTAAAGGTGTGCTTACCTGAACGGAAGTTGATGATTCATTCGAGACCAAATATATGAAACTTTCCAACCACAGATCGTTTTTTGCTTTGTTGTCCTCGCGTAAATAGTAAAGAAGCTGAATGGCTTGAGCACTTACAACAACTGAGCTCTCCTCATCCAATTTCACACTTCCCACACTTAAATATAGGGGAATACTTCTAAAATCCGAGTGATACCATGGGTATGTCAAATTGGCCGCATCTATATTGTTGGCATCGTATTTGAAAATATCTAGAATATCGTTAGAGGTGCAGGATCCCATCACGCCAGCACAAACATCCACATATTCAAATGACTGGTTGTGAAACTGCACTAACATACTCCTAATTTTAAAGTCCAAGTGTAGGATTTCCTGAAGTGACCCTGCAGTCAGGATGTTCCCGTCACTTGTAGCTACGAGAGTTGCGTAATTCCCGCTTGTGCTCAGCCTTAACCTTGAGAACAGGGACTCATTTCCCGGAAAAGTTTCTTGGACATACTTCCTCTCCGTCTTGGCTCGTCCATCGGCAGGCGTGAACTGTTCTTCGATATCGTTGGACATCCTGTCTGGGAGAAAATAAAACCCACTTCCCAGAGCTGTTGAAAGAATGACGGGGGTGATCAGGAACCACCAGGGATGGGATCCAATAAAACGACCCACCTTCCCAAAACAGATCTGCAGGTGTCTCTCTGTGAAATCTGCACGGCACTTGGCCATAGCTACTTAAACGTCCCCCCGTTACAAGCTGTATTTCTATTTTTTGGTTATTTTACTGCTGCTCCCGTTCGTCAGAAATTTAAGACCAACGTAAGAGGGAACTGCATTCACAACCTACTGTATTTATTGGGCTGCAGATGCTTTGTGGGCTTAGATTTGCATAATAACAGGGTCGGCCTTCTCTGTAATAGAAGGCCTGTAAATAGAGGGTGTAGCATGGCCTACTGGTCCCATCACACTTGTTAGTACAGTCACTGGTTTCTAATTGCTCATCCCCCCCAGGTGATTTCCTGTCATGGTCGAGTACCTTAGTGTTTAGGGCTCTTGGAGAATAATGAAGTGTAGAAAAGGCACAGAACAAAGATGTGTTGTGCTTTATAATGATGGTCTTCATTTAGTCTTTTCAAAGGTTTTCCTGCCTATTGGCAGTCATTGTCTATGGTTGCTTCCCCTCTAAAATACCTCAACTTTACCTAAATTAAAATGATACAGACATATTTTTAAAATAGAGTTCTTAAAGATCCATCCACATTTTTGCTATATCAAGAAAAGGCCAGCGGTCATCTTTTTATTAGCAATATGTAACAGAATGTTAAATCAGTTGGCTGACAGTCCATTATTTTAGATTCAACCAATCCACTTCTGTAGACGAGGAGTTCTCATATCAACAACTGGGACAATTCAGTCTTATTAAATATCACCATCTTAATTACAAATATGATATTACATACCCAAATAGAGGGGGTATGGTTGCACTCATTATTTAATCTCAGCCATATTTCTGGGTATTTGTATCTTAATTTCAACAGACTAAAAAGACTCTGAGCTACCACACACTGAAAAGACAGTGTTCACCTACTTATTTAAAAAAATATACATTAGTAACAGACAAATGAATTGAGTTTATCTGTCAATACATTTACAGGTTAAGACAATTGAAAACTTTAATTTGGAAAAAAAAGAGAAAAATTTGTCCATTACCAATGGAAGCAATATTTTTTTTTTTTAAATTTTTTAAACAATTCTCTCTTTTCAGCGCAGTTTGTTGGACATTGAATCCTTGGTGTTTCATCACAAAAATAGTTTCATCTCTTCACATAACATTGTTATATTGTTTTGTCACACTTTCCATTTTGTATAGGTTATCATCTTGTATATTTTATTTATAATGTATTTTATTGGAACACGCCTTTACTCAAAATCCAGCCATACAAAACCAAATATACAGTCTATGGTTCAGGCAAACAAATTTTTGTTTTTTATTTTATTCAATTTTATTTTGAAACAATGCTTCCGTCGCAGACTGAAAACTCACCTGTTCCGACTGCACCTTACTCCCTGAATATATTATTATAAAAAATATAACGATATATCAATAACTCTAAACCCCTCCTAAAACGAGCACTTGAAGTTGTTTTTCTCTAAATGTTTACGTACTCTTCGTGTATTTTATTTTGAAGCCTCGCGGACCTACCCTGCGCGTCACAGCACTGGCGGAAGTTGTGCTAACAGCGGGCTGTCACCGGAGCAGCTAGCCGTCCGCTTCCCGCAAACAAGTCCGAAGAAACCGTCGATTAAAGCGTCGCCGAGGGGGAAGTCGAGCGAGCTCCCGCGCCACTATGGACGACGACGTGTTGACGACTCTGAAACTGTTGATAATCGGAGAGAGCGGCGTCGGGAAGTCCAGGTGCGTCTTCTGTTCGCAGCTCGCCAGCTAGCCTGTTGCTAATGTTGACATTCCTCTCGAGTTAGTGCATTCTCGAACCGCTCGGCCGCAGCTTGCGTTGGAGCACAGCTGTTTCCCCCCTGTCTGTTTATTTTAAATAAGTTGCCATTTCGACGACTTAATAATGCTCCGGTTACATAAACAGTCGTGCGGCTTGTGTAATATCTCTTTTTGTAATGCTGCTCTTGGTGTGTACACGCGATTTTGTTCTTCGTTCGTCAGCATCGAAACTGCACATTTGTTGTGACCCTTTGATGTTTACGTAAGTGACGTAACTCTCACACGGTTGGCGGACAAGTTAGACAAAAAGGACGTAGCCTCGACTTAGTTACCTCTTGTTTTCCACCAACAGTCTCCTCCTGAGGTTCACAGACGACACGTTTGATCCGGAGCAGTCAGCCACCATAGGTCTGACACACACACACACACACACACACACTACAAACATATACTGTACACAGACTGATGTAAACAGGATGTGTCTATAAGTCCTCTCTCTGTCCTCTCTCTGTCTTTCTCGTGTCTGATCAGGTGTGGACTTCAAAGTGAAAACACTCGCCATAGATGGAAACAAAGCAAAACTCGCCATATGGGTAAGATACTCTACAAGTCTTTATGCCACTGTCATGTTTGTGTGCGTGTCAGGGAAAAACACGAGGAGGTGCGGCATCTCCCCACAAGATGGCGACAATGCTCAGTCAAAATCTCAGAACGACAACAACAACTGAGAAGTTGCTCAAACGTCATATCGCCAGGCACAAAGTGAAAAAGGGCCGCAACTAACCATTATTGTCATAATATCTCAATTAAACGATTAGTTGTTTGGTGCATACAATGTCACAAAATAGTTACAAAATGTCGATCGTGTTTCTCAAAACCAAGACATGATGTTTTGTTTTGCCCACAACACCAAAGATATTTAGTTTACTGTCATAGAGGAGCAAAGAAACCAGATAATATTCACTTCTATGAAGCTGAAATCTGAGAACTACTTGAACCGATTAATCGATTATCAAAATAGTTGGCGATTAATTTAGTAGTCGGTTACTAGCTGATTAATTGATTAACTGTTGCAGATCTAAAGTGAAAACATAAAGTTTTTTATTTTTGTGCAAGGGCTTTAAAATGCTTCCGGAGGTTATTGAAGTCATATGTCACGTGGGACTAAGTCGAGTGAAATAGTGATTATTTTGTAATGTTGTTCGGTTTGCTTCTGCCTGAGCTTGTTCAGTCCATTAAGACTTTGTTTACAATTTCCATACTTACTGTAAACGTGATCCCCCCCCAAGAAAAACTACATATCTACATATAAGTTAGATTTTGTCAGTACTTTAGCCATGTTTTTGCGGCTATTTTTTTCAATGACCTCCCCTGATTGTCCCTGGTTTAAAAATCAGAACAATGTGAATTGTGTATATTTCTCTCGAGCAACAGATCTGAGAGTCTCGCATGGAGCTGCCGGGACAATGGCCAGTTCACGGTGGGACAGTCCCAAGAGACTTATCAGGAGCACATGTCAGAGTCGCAGAGTTTTTTGGCTGCCGTACCTGTGTTGGTCTCAAAAGTTTACCGTCATGGAATCTTCTGCTGTCTTCACTTCTGCAGGACACAGCTGGACAGGAGAGATTTCGCACCCTGACGCCCAGCTACTACCGCGGTGCACAAGGAGTCATACTCGGTGAACAATTTACACTCAAAAATGATTTTTAATACGAGACCTATATTCAAAGACTTTCTTTGTGAATCTCTGTTTCTTATTTTGTCTTTGTTTTATTAATACTAACTGACATCACAGGAATATTGTCAGTCACCTCTTGTTTTATGGGTTGCCGGTAATTTTCGTGACCTAGAAACTGACGCAAGCTAAATACCAGAACAGTAAATCACAGGCCAGCATGATTGACGCAGCTCTTTCCATGTTATGAAGATGTTATTACACTTACAATGATATATTGATGATCTCCTTTGCCGTCTCTCTTTCCTCTCTGACAGTATATGATGTCACAAAGCGTGAAACTTTTACAAAGCTTGAAAACTGGCTGAACGAGTTGGAAACCTACACCACACGCAATGACATTGTCAAAATGCTGGTGGGGAACAAAATTGATCAGGTGAGTGTGTTAGTTTACAGCATATTCAAGTATCTGATAAGTTTAAACTTTGGCTTTTAAAATACATTGTTTCTGATATTATTAATGTTGGGGGGGGACAGACATACAGCACTAAAACATATTTTGTAATTGTGCCATGGATGTCGCTTTGCATTTTACAAGATGTTTAAACACATTGTCCATTACCACGTGAATTAAACGTGGAATAAAAATGACAGAGGACGTCTGTTTGGTTTCCAGGATGACCACGAGGTGGACAGAAATGAAGGACTGAAATTTGCGAGGAAACACTCAATGCTTTTTATTGGTGAGTATCCATGAGAGAGTCTTATCCCATTTGGTTCCGACGTGGCCATTTAGACTTTAAGAGCCATATAATGTAAGTTAAAGCGCTTAAAACCTACTGTGCTGCACTTAAAAAGTCAAGTCTGTAATTGCACAGTTGGAACAAGTCAAGACGTCGCGCAGCGAGTCGTGCATTTCGCTTTGGGTTTGTTGTGTTGTTTATACTCCCGTTAGGTTTCTCTCAGACCGTAAGCGCAGCGCCACGCAGAAAGAAGCTGCAGAAGAAGTGCATTATGATTAAAATCTAGCCGGCTTTTCGTTTTATCGAAGCCATGTCTACACGTGTTCCTGATTCCCATCTCCAATCTTGGCCCTCTCTGGGAAATTAGGTTAACGTTTCACTGGAGTTTTCCATTTTAGAACGGCTAAATTGAGGGGTTTTGAGAAGGGCTGGGGCAAGAAGATGTCATGGTTTTAATCCGCTGTCAGGATGTCTTCATCCTGCTGGATGTCTCCTGATTCCTAAATGAAGTCATTTCATACTTTTTTTTATTTTTCATCAACACGTGGACATTTTAAAAATCTTAGTCATTTGGTGTTTTGCCATTTATAAAAGGAAAAGAAAGATGGAAGATGTTTTGGTATTAGAAGCTGGCGTATAGCGTTTTTCGGAAAGCGATATCCCCTTCCCGGTCTTTTGCTAAACTCATAAATCCCCCTCTTTCCGTTTGCGCAGAGGCCAGTGCAAAGACCAAAGACGGCGTCCAGTGTGCCTTCGAGGAGCTTGTGGAGAAAATCCTCCAGACTCCAGGGCTCTGGGAGAGCGAGGGCCAAGGCCAGAAGGTCCGTCTGGGGGACCAGGACCAGGCCAGTGGCAGGGCATGTGGAGGATACTGCTCTATACCCTGAAACTGAGCAAAAAGAAAAAAAAGCACCAGCCGGACAGGAACGACCACGGACCAGAGACCAGAACTAGAGAGCAAAAGAGAGATAGAGAAGGGGAGGGAGGGAGGGAGAGAGAGAGAGAGGTGGAAGTGGAAGTACTTTTTTAAAGTTAACTGTTCAGAGTAGATCTGTCGGTCGAACGGACTCTGCTGTTTGCACACTTCCTTTTCATTCATCACCTGTCACGTCACATCTTTCTGTTTTAAAACATGATTCAGAGGATCGTACCAGAACGACCTCTCGTACGAGGAAGTCTCAACATTGTAAGTGAACCAACGCCAAGTGTACGTCTGTCACACAAAGCGCGTCTGGCTTGAATTTGTCTTCTAGGCAGCGGAGATCCTGTTGTACATTAGGGCGTCGGGTTAACGGTGTAGTGCCTATGACACAAACCAATTTGTAGGTTACAGGACATGCAGCCTGTCAAATTTGATTGAAAATGATAAAATGATAATCAATGTAGAAGACCGGGCAGTCATTTACCTCCAGGAAACACTCGTCCTGCGCGTGAGCTGTGAACGTCCACTTATACATAAAATGTGCAAGTCACACGCAGTATATTTACATGCATTACAGATTCTCGTGAGCGATTCCCTAAGGAGACCTCACGGCAGATTATTGTTACTGGCACTAATTTTGTTTTACCCAATTATTATTAATTTAATGACGATTACCTTCAAAATTCTATGCTTAAAAAATATGAAGACGCTTTCGATTGAATCTATTTCAAGTTATTTTTTCCCCGTTTTACCTTGGAAATATGCTAAACAAAAACAAAAATCATCTTTTAGCTATGTAGGATTTTTGGCGAGCAAACCTATCCACGTCTTTGACTGTGACTGGTCAGGACCATAACTTCCAAGTTTTACAGTGTTTCGAGTTCCTCCGATTAAATTTGACCTGAGCTCGACAGAATGGTTTTGGTCTGAAACTGGTCCCGTGAGCTCGTTTCTCCGCATTTATTTTGCACTCTGTGTGTTGTTGTGGTCCATACGTGGCCCCGTTTCTCACACATTGTAGTACGAGCATTCCTGAGAGCTTTGTTCCTCCCCATCTCGATTATATATTCGATGTATCGTCGTTATTTGTTTGACTCCTATTTTCTTCTTTCCCCTGCTTTTCCCTCTGTCCCCCCCCCCGTCCCTGTGGCTTCTGCCGTGCATCTGTTTGAATAATATACAGCAATATGTAAAAAGAAAAAACCTGACATCTGCCTTAACATTGAATGACGTCTGCTAGAGTTTTGGCCGTAACGTTTGTATTGTTTAGAAAATGAAATAAAAAACAGCCCCCGAGATGCCATCACTCAAGACGAACCGTTGTTTAATTGCCGCTCCAGAGCTTCTGTTTTAGCTCCACGTTGTGCAGACGAAGCCCACCTTAATGAGAAGCAGCTCCACAGTGGAAACGGGATTGAGGTGCTCTTTCCGTGATACTCGATGACTAGCCCGTCGCACATGCGAGGATGAAAACATTCTTTGCAGTATATGTCAAAAAGAATCGACCAGGGCCAAGACGCAAGTGGAAAAATCCTGTTAATCACGTTTTGTGAAACGGTCCTAAAGGGGGAGGCCGATGTGATTACAAGCTTATGTTTGGTGTCGGCACGTTGCCCCCCCCAGACGGAACGGGACGTTCCACGCAAAGGTGGGAGCCGCGCAGCAGACATCCTGTTGAGGCTCGACGTGTCCTCCAGAGTTCCAGTATTTGTCATTTTTCGGCAGTTGACCCCCACCGCCTTGAGGTCAGACGATTCCAGAGAGCTTATTTGTCATAAAAATAACGTTTGAAAGTCAGAAATAAAAAACGGTCGTGTGTTTCACTCACGGACAGGAAACGAGTCCTCGTATTTCATCACTGATTCTTTAAGAACCAGTGGGTCGCTCTAATGTACGCTGCCAGCAGACATGAAGCCACATCAGCAATCATGTGGAGCTGTATTTCTGTACGTCGCTTTATTTAAATGCTCTGCTGTGTTCACCGGCAAGTTGTTAACTATCTGTTCTTGCTGATGGGTAGTGTACGGTTTTGTATTTATTCATTTATTTATTTTCCTGAAAACAGTGGCCTGCTGCAGCTGAAAAGGAGTTTTGACAGTTATGTGACTAAATATAGACGACAAGGACAGATTCCTCTAAAGAGAAGCTAAACACCTCGATCGCCCCCTGGCGGTGGGCTGCCGTACATATAGATTATAAACCCCGCCCCCTCCATGTCAGCAGATGGGACATGGACCATGTTTAGTTATTTAATGCCATACAAAACAGCATTAGATATGTAATGACGACGACTACGTCACCAGATTAATACCAACGCCGGCTCCAGATATCGTCAGCAGGGCAAGATGGCGGCGCCCGTCTACCGGGATAGTTCGGCTTCGCTATTGCTCAGTGGGGGGAAAGATGTATCAACCATCTTTATGTGTATTCATTGGGTGATACAAGCAAACACAATGAGTATAAGGATGCTAAAAATTTGAGCTAACTGATTGTTTTTTCCACTGTGAGCGACCACTGTCACATACAAGCAGTCGTGAGCAATTGACGATATGATAAAAATAGTGATTGTCTGCTGTATTTGCTAACTTTGTTGCCGTTTGGCACTGATCCATGAACCTAACATTGGTACTTAGTACATAATTCTTTGTGGGTTTATCATTACCAGCGATTCCTTTCACAGTAAACACAGTCAATTGATGCGTCATTAATATAAAATATCCGATTGTAGCTGCTTTTAACTTTGGATGGAGAAACTGTTAGTTTTTATTTTTGGCCTTGTCCATTGTGCTCTTTCTTTAAAACCGCTTCCTACTCATTCCAGTTTGCCACACGCCTGCTCACATTACAGCATCTTTAAAAAAGGAATTTAAAGGGATATGTCGAAACTGTGAGAGCCACAAGGGCGTACATGAGAACCACCGCTAATTACAGTCCAGTAAAACGGAACTGCAGCTCTGGCCGCTGCGAGGCAATCGCTTAAAAAGCAAACGACCGGTCGAAGGATTTCACATTGGGTTTATTCAAATAGCTGCTGTCGGACTGGGGGATCGGAAGATAATCCAGTCTCGTTGAAGTTAATATAACTCACTGCGACGGGGGGCGTTAGGGACATAGCAAAAATATTCAACAGTGTTAGTCTTTCTATTTTACAATGTCAAAAATATTTCAAAAAATGTCAAAGTTAATTAGCAATACAAAATAACAGGGGCTGTACATGTATTCCAAGGCACCTAAGCGTCTGGCATTCCTACACGGAACAATGTCTTTATGGACCAGGCGCCTCGTGTTCGATGCCTACACGCTGTTCGCCAGGGCCACTTTGACTGTCTGGACCTCGGCGATGTGAGAAGACTTCTGGATGATGCGGCTGGCCAGAGCGGGCCCCGCGGTGCAGCTCTGCCTCGGGGCGCAGGCGGGCCTCGGGGCGCAGGCGGGCCCCGCGGCGCGCATCCTGTCCAAGATGGCGACTGTCGTCGCTGCGGATAAGGGCCCCCGGGTGCAGCTCTGCCCTTTGGCGGCAACGGCGGTTGGCACTGGGCCGCTGCTCATCTCCCCCGCACGGCTCTGCCCCTGGGCCAAGTTGGTCAGGGCCACGGCGGCGTGGATCTCCCTCCAGCCCTGGTCGTCGTGTCTCTGCTGACCTCTGGCCTCTGGCTGGTTCCTGTGAATATATATATATGAAAGAAACAGCTGCATGAGGTGGAATATCACCTCATCTCTTGCCGGAATTAACCGGGGGGGGGGGGGGGTGGGATTAAAGAAATCCAGAGCAGAAATAATAAAATATTTTGCCAGAAAAGTATGGATGAATTAAACGTGGCGGTTCAGTTTCAAGAGCAACGACCAAGAGTTTGATTGTGGACTGCGAATAATTACACGTACCTGTCACAGTTCGTTGGTGTGTAGTCCACTGTTTCTGCAAAAGAGAAGAAGAAAAACACACTTGTGAAGGGACGATGTCATGAATCCATGTCATTGGATAGCGGTGACATATTCGGCAGGTCAATCAGCGTTTGGATCAGGCTCCTGTGGGACAATGGTGCATAACATGACCGCGTGAATGACTCTGTTCTACGTGTGAATGTTTATCCTTGTGTTCGTGGGTGACCTGTGCGTTGTGTACAGGGTTACGTGTGTGAGTGTGTTAATCTCCGAATATTGGTACATTGGAGTTTACAGTCACCGCTTCGTTTGCGTCTCTGGGTTTGTGCTCCTCGGTGCCAGAAAGGTTGGACTCAGTGGAGTGCACCGGTCTGCTCCGGCCAAAACAAATGCATTGTGGTGTTCCTGTTAAAAAAATAAAAGCCAGATATCTACGTCTTGTCTCGAGGCAAAACGCTCTGTTTTGAGGTCACAAAAGCTCGACTAACACCTGTAGAAGTTAAGTCCACAGTGTTGCGCGTCTTTTCCGAGCGGTAGATTCATTTGGGAATGTCTTATGAAAGAATACGCAGGAGAGCCCCTCTCGATCTGTAGACGAGAGAGAGAGAGGTCAGTACTTCTCACAATAATCTACAATATCTCTGGCTATTTCAGAAGCAGGATACATTGGCATCATATTATATTGCTTGCACAACTTCTGTTTGCGGTCCGTGCACAGATGCGCATCATACGCAGAGAATATTTTCCAGTTTTGGAGTATCGCCGTTTTTTTCCCTTGGAGCAGATAGAAGCTGGTCAAAACCAATTCTTTTCTCTCCTTCAGAGAGAAATAGACAGAGAAATTAGAGGCCCACTGTGAATCAGTCATTCGGTGCTAACAGGCCTCCCCAAAAAAGGCCCCGGTCTGATTTCTTCAGCCAGACCGAAGCCAAGAGCAACTACTTGTTGAGAGTAAATCATTTCGCAGTTTTATGCTTTTTTTGCTACTGATTGTCCCCACACATTTCTCTCTCCGTAACGCGCCTTGCCAAAAGAGAGCTTCTGTGCCTCTGTTGTATTTATTACCATGAAAAAAACATGGTTTACAGCAGGGATCGGTTACAACACGTTGTTTTGTTTTTTTACGAGGGGTAATGAAGTTGCTCCCTGTTTTTTGTTTTCACAACCCCCTAATATTTCATGGTCCTGCAGCGGCGCAGCATACTGTAATTTCGTGTCAGAGCTCACATCTAAACTTATTTATCTGCAAATGAGGAACTCATTATCTCATGTTTGTACAGCTAATATAATGCGAGAGGTGAATCGGACTGGAAACTGGGAAAGAGCCTGGAAAATACATTTAGCACTTCTAAAGATCACTAATAAAAAATGATTATGTCATTAGTTTATTCCCGGACGATAACAAAAGTGTAGAACCATCAAGTTGTGGTTGTACAGTCTTAAACTAAAATTAAAGAAATAGTCCAGCTCATATCCCCTCTTCTCCTCTCTCCTCCCTCCGCGGGAGACTCAATAAGTAGAGTTGAATTTGCATGAACATGACTTTGTGCACATTATGGGATTCAACTTTATTTCCTACGATAAATCCTGTCCAATGAACGCCACTCGATGAAATAATGTCTGCACGGGCCGATTTAGGCCTCGGGGGGGGTTCTCCCACAACACAAGTTTAATTCCCCTCATGCCCCCAAAGACCTTGACTGTCAGTCTCGCCGGTGTGTGTCACTGGGATCCACACTGCGAGGCTACTGGGCACTTGAAAAAACTATAATGTAAGCATATTTCCTCAGTTTGGGTTAGTACGCGTGAACAAGAGCCTCCCCTCTCTCAGCGCGCAGGTTTTCATTTGGAAAAAACCCCCCAAAAAATGGGTGGAAAACGCAGTGTGGCGTCCGTCCAGATATCCTTTTCTGCCTCTCTGTGTCTCATAAAACTTGGTACTAGTCACATTTATGGCTCTGCGGCCTTCTTTAAAGGGAAATACTGAATTTGAATGCGAGTACCACATTACATGGTGCAAACACACTCACATTCCTGTAAAAGGAATAACACACCACGAACGTTTACTACTCCAGGAGACTCTCAGAGCGACACGGCGTGGTGACATCCACTTATTAGAGCATCACTTGAGGTCCATGTGATGCATGAGTATGAATGCGTTAAGGGCGTTGGTGCCCGTGGATGAATCTGGCAGGTGGACTTTCCACTTCGCCTCCACAGAGGTGTCGCAGCAGGGATTCATTACAGGTTTACACGAACATCGAAACAGCGCCGGGTATACAATGAGAACCCCCCTCCCCACTATATACGGAGAAAGGAATATAAGCCTTGAAGTAAAAGAGTAGATATTCAATAGTTCAATATTTTGGTAAAGACCGAATGCTTTCTTGTAGAGAATGACATTCAATCCCACAGCTAACATGAAGCGGATGTAGACATTTATCTCAGCACAGCACAAAGACTGGCTATGCTGTGAAGGGAAACAGCCCGTCTCTCCTGTATATAGCCTCGTGGTGGCAGATTATATATTTTTTTTTTTATACATAGGTTAAATCAATCAGATAAAAAAAAAGTGTTCATTCGCGATGTTTACAGGTGCTGGTAGGTGGATGTTGTCAGATTTAGACAAAACTAGGCTATTTCAACCTGTGAGTTATTGTTTTATCACCGTGTCTCGCTTTGAAATGAATGAGAATCCATGCGTGACCGTTTTCTAATTCATATAATCACTGATTGAAATGTTTGTTAAAATATATGATATTTGCTTACTAGTTTTAGAAAGTAAATATACTTTGGAGCACTGTAGCATGTCGCCGGTTCACTGTCCCCGTAAACGCACCGGCCATGTTTACATTATGAATTTCCCCCCTCGAGTTATTCAAGCTGCGGGCCGGCTCGAGGTGAAAGTGAGTTTTTCCCGGATGCAGATTAAGCCTTGTCACAGACGATAAAAATATCCATTCAACAACCTGCGTTAGACTGGGTTCTCATTTTTGCCAAGAACAAAAAAAAAAAGAAAAAGGAACTAAAAGCATGCCTGGTTTAATATCCGAGAGAAACTGTGAGATGTCCTGTAGAGTAGGAATGGTTTCAAAAATCTTTGAACAACTCTGGTAATGCGATGTAAATTTGGATTGAGTTTGAGCAGGGACGTCACACTTTGGGAGCGGGCCGACTGCCAAAGTGCACACGAGTCGAGGAAACACAGCTACGCCCTCAAACACGGGTGGGAGAGGCCGAGTGGATTCGAGTGATCGTCCTCTCTCAGGTGAGCAGCAGCTCTGGACAGTCACTCCAACTTTAACTGCTGCATTTCTGCAGCTTGGCAGAGGCCCCCCGCTCCTCGGCCCGGGAAGAATAAAGTCTCAGACGTTGTGTAATTGTCCTTGAGACCGGGACTGGACATTTCCACCGTGGCAAGAAAGCTGAGGCGGAACAAATGGCACATTCTAGTGTGCGGAAATGATTTTTTGCGGTGTGCGGCGGGCAGCCAGCGCCAGCTCCGTCCAAGTTTCGAACGGCCGATTCGGGTGTCTGCATGAGTCTTCGTTGGGGATGTCTGTGGAGGCCCTGGCTCGGGCACCGGAGCGGATTCGACGGCCGTCAGTGTGCTGTGCTCCCTATAGGTCTGAAAGGGCAACTCAGGTGTCAAACTCCTTCCCGGTTTTTTCGCTGTAACTTTATAAGTGAATCTCGCCGAGCTTCTGATTTTGGGAGGAAGGCCCAGACATTCATTAATGTCAGGGCCTTGAGGAGCCGCGTGGAGGTTTCTGTTCGCTCTCCTTCTCATTTTACGGGACGCCGCGGTGTGCTGAAAACGAACTAAAGGGGGAAGCGAAACTGTCGTTTCGGCTCTCGTCATCGTAAATCTGCAATTTATATGGCGGATGCTTTAATAATTTCTGTGGACATGTGGTGCCATAATTTCTTTTCTTCCCAGTTCCGCCTCTGTGCTGTATTTGATTGCCTAACTTGTATAATGCTGGGCTACCATGATATCATGCTTCACCATCACCGATGTTAATATTGTCACGTGTCGTGCAGATTTTGTGTTTTCCACTGCAGAGTTGAAACTCTCTCTCACCCATGTGGTAGACAAAGTTTGTGTCCGTCTCGTAGGACGAGGCCGGGGACACGGCATCCCGGTCACATTCGTTGGAGCTGAGCGACTCGGAGTGGCTCCTCCTCTTGCGGGACGAGGCGACGCCGTCGGCCTCCGCCGCCATCATGTGCCGCAGGGTGTCGTTCAGGTAGCGATTGAGCAGGCTGCTCTTGTACTTGGAGGGAGGCGACGCGCCGCCATCGCTGTTGGCAGGGTCGGCCATGGCGAGGACACTGCCCCGTTTCTCGAGCGCGCTCTCGTGGGACGATGACCTGCCAAAGTTTGCCTGGCCGATGGGAGCTTGTGAGGGACACTCCTCATCTGCAGCAGAGGACACACAACTTATTTCAGATTCAAATGGTAAGATGGGGCCGCGTTTTAGAATCTTGTCTCGTGCAACGACTTAAATGAGCCCCTCGAAGGGGACTGCTGCTCTCACCATCCGAGTCGGTGTCGTCACTGCACACACTCAGCCGCTCAGCGTTTCCCTGGATGTATTTATTATACAGTTTGATCCTCAGGGCCCAGCTCAGGTCCGGCTGCCGCACTGTGTTTTTCAGCCTCCGCCGGGCATTTGCAAACCAGTTGGAAACCTGTCCGGATGAACCTCGTTACGGGACACTCGCTCACAAAATCCAAATGGTGACACATCAGTGAAGGGACTACTTTGCCTTAATTCCTCCATCGCTTGTTTAAAATTTAAAAAAAAAAAAGTCATATATTGCATGAGCTCATCTCACCTGTACGAGTGTCATGTGTGAGCCCAGAGCCAGCAGGACCTTCTCAGTCTTGGTGGGGTAGGGGTTGTCTCGGTGTTTGTACAGCCAGTGTTTCAGGGGTCGGGCCATGTCCTGCAGCACCTGTCTCTTGTGGCGAACCTTGACCCCGCCCAGACGAGACCTGGAGGAGTCGGGAATAGGCTGATAGATTCACCGAGTCCACCTACAACCCCCCCCCCCCCCCCCCCCCTCTCTTTTTGGCCCATGATGTCGACAAGACAAACAACGGAAAACTCTCCGTGTAAGAGGAAATAAAAACCTTTTGGTTGATTTACTAGAGTTAATCTTCCAAGAACTTGACAACTTTGTCAGTGAAGGCAGATGTGTTTGTGGAAAACAACATGTTTTATCTTTATACTACATTACTTTACAACTATGACTTTTGGATAGATTCAATTGCAAAGCAAAATAGAGTATGACTGACAAGAGTAACACAGAAGAATAGGACCATACCCATATCTTCTGTACTTGACAGTGGAGCTGTTTTTGCTGGTGTCCTGGTATTGCAGCAGGTCTGTGTTCTGTCCGTCTGTTAAACCGCTGTGAGGCAAGTCGGCGTAGTTCAACCTGCTCCTCTCCTCTGCTCGCCTGTCGTCCTCCAAATGAAGCAGAGTTTCAGACTTCATCATCGCGGCGACTCTGCTCATTCTCAAAACACGCACGAGTTTTCCTCGGTCAAAACAGGTGCAGCACTGGAATTTCCAGATGTAAACAGAAGCAGTCGGTTCCCATCCTTGACCCCCCGGATGTGAAGGTGTTATTTAAAAGGAAGGTAAAAAGGAGTCCCTTTGCTCTCCTCCCTGTGTCCGCGGGAGCCGTGACTGAGAGGACAGAGGATGAGGACGATGATGACGACAGAGTCCGGTGAGCGAATGTTTGAAAAGTCTGAGGATGTTGTCTGGTTTAGTGGAGCTGTGTGAGGAGAGAGTTCAAATAACCTGCTGCGCCGCTGCCTATTGGCTCTCCCACCGTCCAATCACGTTGGGCTCTGAGGGGAGATGCTTGCAGAGGAGCAGCAAAGTATTGCACATGTAAGAATATCAGCAAATGTGGTCTATGGATTTACAAGTGACATTCTGTGCGGTGTTGACTGCAGCCCCGCGTTAGGCAGTCTCATAGTTCCTACATGAGGCATGGGATTTCTCGCCGATCTCGTGGTTTTCACCAAACGATCGCGTCAGCAAATAATAACACGTGTTTTACCAGGGGGACTTTTTATGGGTGTAATTGCACGGTTGTCTAATACCCAGCGAGACCGCCAAACGGTGCCCTGTGTTACAGCAGGCGGTGAGTCCTGCACGCCGGCTCGCAATGAAGAAAGCACCAACAGTGGAAAGTGGAGCGGATCTTTCCCCCATGTAATCCGGAGTGTTGCACGTGCAAATTCACCCATCCTTTGGGTCTGTAGGTGCGTTGCCCGTGTCAGAGTAGTGCATCGATACCCCGAGTGGAGCGTGAACAGGGAATCCAAGAATATTTGTCAGTGAGGGTCTCCGTCTTGGAGCCGCAGGGACCGTCCGACAGGAGCTTAGCGCCGCCATTAGATGACAACATGTTGGCAGCGAGCCCAGCGCTCAAAGACTCCAGACATCCAAACCCTCTTACGTAAGACTGCTTGGATACACACTAATGAATTTGCCATGCACAACCATAACTGAATCGTCTTTGAGCAAACATTGGTGATTAAATGCGTACACTATTTTTTTTTCTGGCTGAAATCCGAGCGGCACTTGTTCGACAGCTCAACGTATCGGAGGACTTCATAACTCTCATCCCTGTTCATAATTCAGCAGCGTCGCTGGGGTGGCTCGGGCTTTCGACGGTTTTTATTTTCGAAAAGCTGAAAAACACATGGACCAGAAGCATCCCCGTTAGGTGCAGTAAATTCCTTCGCCCACATTCCTCGGCTGGCGGTCGGAGAACGCTCCACGCTCTTTGCACACCATTTGCCCCGGTTCCCCCGGTGATGTGCTCACCGACTCAACTGTTGATGTTAGCTGGGAACACGCCTCGCGTCGGCAGCCGGGAGACCTTGGGAAAACGCAGTGGACGGAGATATATCTTTTGTTTTTGTTTTGATAGAGTGGAACATGTGTGTGCGCCTGTGTCCATAGGGCTTAACGTCGAGCAGTGGGTTTTGAAGAAATTAATTTTCTGTAACCTTAAATATCCTGAAGAATTAAAGCCGTATTTAGATGTATTAGTTGCAATTTAGTCATTCTAATTCAAATCATTCATGTTTTTTTAAATTATCGATGCTCCTGTTACACGCCGCTGATATACATGCTTTGCAACCTTTGCTAAACAGAAGCCCCTGTGGCCGTAGGAGGCAGTTACGAGCTTAACGCCCAAGATTGCTTTGAATCTGCACCGATTTATGTTTTCATATTAACAACGGATGAAATCACCAAAGCATGAACTCTGGTGGAGTTATGTCAGGAGCAACATTTGTGGATGTGTTGCGTTCTCACATAAAAGTCTCCAGAAAAGTTCGGGGACGTGTCTGGACTTCAGTGTATGTCCGGAACGTCATGTGTAACATCAAAGATAGTTATCACTCTCCCCTCAGCTTTTCCGAGAACTTTGCCGTCTTTCAGCTCGTAGTTTTGGTTTTGCGGCCCACAGCGGATCATGACATGCCAGCAGCTTCATAAGCCGATGATGTCAACATTGCATTCACACCTTATTGTGCAGTACGGCCTCCAAGTAAAAAGAAAATAATAAAACGTCTCTTGGTGAGGTTTTGCGTGTTTACATATTTCATTTTGGTTATACTAATATATGTAACAGGTGAACAGTTACAGTCAGGAAACTCGAGTCAGTAATCGTCGTTCGGTACTAATGTCTCAAGTTTGCTACCATTAGCCACTATATAACTTTTTGTTCAGAAAATCCCTGAGTTTGTTGAATTGAGCAAAGACATGGTTCATTTCATTGAAAACTTGTAATTTGTAAAAAGGGATATTGAGTTAATTTCTTCCAAACGCGTCAATAGAAGCAAATAGAAATCAGTCGGTGGAGCTTTCACTCTTAAGTACTCTGTAACGACCTGAGAACCTTTTCCCTTCCCTTCCCTGCTGTATGATTAACTGCCATGTACTTTCAGCATGTGCTCCGTGTGCTTGTTGGTTAAAGGTTATGAATTATCTCATGCGAAAATGTGCAGATATCGTTTAAGGCCGGCCGTGTTTGTTTTCACGTGCCTCAAAATCGACAGTTACGCGACCGAGCCAAATTGTCCAGGACTGATTGACATCACGCCTCTGTGCAGTGTTTGAAGTGGGCGCCGCAGTGGGCGCAAAATGGCGCGGTTTTCATTGGACCGCGCCGGGTGTCTTTGACGGCATCATTATGATCTCAGAGGGGCGCCTGCAGACTCTCAGCGGTGTGATGCAATTACGCTGCCCCCCTTTGGCTGGGGTCGGGCCCCCGGGCCTGGCGGGAGCTGCCACCGTTGCCCTGACAGCCGGCTCTGTAGCTTTTTGGTGTCCGGGAGACATGCAGACACACCGACGAGTGCATCCCCGATCCAGTGCTCCATTTCTGTCCCCGTCTTCCTCGTTCACTCAGTTGCGTTTGACACTGACAATCGGCCAGAGTGAAAATAAACACGGTGGTGCTCATTTTCCCTGCGGTCTAATCCGCCATGTCAGGCTCCAGTTTGCTGCTACAGTACAGTAAGCTCCGCGCAGTCATAACTTTCTCGAGGGCCCGAGTCCCTTGAAAGCCATTAGCGCCTCTCCCACATCACGCTGCTTCCCTCTTCCTGCCGAACACGGCTTGATGGACACATTAACGCTCCTTCACACCCAATTGAGCGCAGCAACCGAAAAGGGAGGAAGGAAACGCCACGAATGTGGAGGAATGCAGCCGTTAAAAAGAATTAGATGAAGCAGCCTCTGTGAAAGAGAACGGCGGATTTTGCGCCCGACATGCAGACGTGATGCCCAAATACCATGAGAGTGTCATTCATGCGTTGCCAGTTATTTTTTATTTGTTTTTAACATGTTTTGTGTAAAATATGAGTCCATAGTGAAGATGAATTTCAGTGTACAGTGCTTAAAAATACACAATCATTCAAAGAGCCTTAAAATGATTCAATAGCCAAAACACTACAATGCCGATTATAGTGATAGTAGCACCAACTTTTATAGTCCACATACACAATCCATTGTGTATGTGGACTATCCATTCTGCTTTGTCTACGCTTTTCGATTGACTGTTATCTTGTCTGTGTCTCTATTTTGTACGGCACATTGTTGGCAAAATGTCTCCCGGACTGTTACTAATAATATTTCTCTGGTGTACATTACAGTTAATTGAAGTGCAGCAGCTGTCAGAATAATTACATGCTGATGTTTGCGACTTGGCAGGCAAGGATTACACTCTGCCACAAGCTCTGGAGAGTTTCCTCTCTCTTTTTCTTTTTTTCTTCTTCTTCTTCTTCTTCTTCGTTCCTGCAAGCCGACGTTATTTCAGCCAAATGCCAACAGAAAAACTGGCTCCGGGACGGACGGAGGGAGATGGATTCTGTTTGCCTAATTAGACACACACTGAGGGACACTGTGGAAAACTGTGGTCATCACGGGACTTATATATTCGAAATATGAAGAAAAAAAAATTAGTGTGCAAGGTTTGGATTTCTAACTTAATATTGCAGACACACTTAATAAATCCTTTTTGTTCATTTTCATTTTGAAGTCAATTCTTTTGACCAGAAGAAACTTAATTATAGTTTCTTGTGTGTCTGAAGAGCTGAAAGTTCAGATCCAGTCGATCAAGTGACCAGTACTTCTCCGCCCTGTTGTTGGCGGGGAGCAATTCCACTCCGCAGGAAGCCACTGGACCTCTGCCGCCTCGGTCTTCTCGAGGTCTGCCTTCAGCTCCCTGAACGCCCCGGCGACGTCACCGTTCACAATCACTTTGTCGAACAGGTGACCGTACTGGTTCTCCATGGTTTCAGCCAAGTGAATCATGTCCTCTGAATCCTCCTCCTGTAAAAGGAGAACAGTTTTGTGACTTAAAGATATTTTGGGTCTCCAATCCATATTCATCATTGTTAATATGACAAATGCTGCTTATGGAAGAATCTCTATGACCATTCACTGACCGAGGCGTCACGCGGTGCCAATTGTGAAGTGACGTTCACTTCACCCCAATTATCTCCAAACAATGTTAAAAATCAAATTTCCGTTTTGATATTTAGATTCAACATTTAGATTTTGATTCACTATTGAGATTCAACACGTTGACATTACATGAAAAGTTTTCTACAAAAATTAATATGACAATGTTGCCAGAAATGTGTTCTTTCTAGGGGGTTTTGCCGCTAAATTTTTGCCATTGTGTTGTTTTCAGCATGTGCCACTTTACGATAAAAAGGCATTAACAGATCGTTACATGCTGAGAGTAAGGACAAGAGTCCCTTTCACACCAGATGCAGTACAAGTTGAAAGCACAGCCCTGCTGTAAGCTCTGCCTGAACCGTCGAAGGGCCGCGCTGCTTGGCACCGCTCAGACTCCAGCCACGCTGCAGCACAGGTGTGCGACCTCTTGGCTTTAATAAGGGGCAACGTGGCCAGCAAACGGCGAGTGAGGAGCCAGATGGTGGAGTGAGGAGCCGTCTGTGGCTCAGGAGGTAGAGACGGGCGTCCACTAACCAGAAGTGTCCTTGGGCAAGACACCTAAAACTAAATTGCCTAAAACGCAACGTGTATTTCTGTTGTTCTGAGACACAAAATTAAATGTAGCCCCTCCCCATCTTAAAGGTCATTCATTCAATCCCTTATCTAAACACAGCAAAATGTAATCAACTATAGTCAAGTTGTGGAACGAGAAGCCACCCACCAAGCGGCATTGTTACGTTTCCCAGAAACAAAACACAAATGTGGGTCAACTGGTGGGTTTTTCGAAAAGGTGACTGGAGAAGAAAAAAAAACACAGTCACTCACTGATTCTTTCAAAAATGACGCATAAAAAAAAGACTTGGACCCAGAAACCCCCAAAGAAGAAGTGGGAGTCACTGGACAGGGGGGAAGACAAAACGCATTCAGCTGAGGGAGATCACCACAGCTCCTGATCACCTGTGATGGAGCTCTTCCCAAAGGGATCCAGACCAGTATCGTGACTCCCCGGGCCTCTTAAATGTCTCTAAGGCCTCCCATACACTAGACGACTTTGAGAAGACACTGAAAGGACCTTTGAAAGACTTCAGTCTGACGCCCTCTCACGTCTAAAGACAACGTTGTCTCATTTGTCACAGAGTTTTTATTCGCTCTGTCCCCTGCGCTGTCCCCGTTCACGCGACCAGGTAGTTTCAAAAGCGGGCATTCGAGGCTTCGCCGCAGTCTCCATGGGATGTTGCAGCATGTATTCCTTTTCTGCTTCCTGTTTGGTTCTGGAAAGAGCTCACCTATTGCTTGTAGACAATGTTCACGTAACCATCTGCGCGAGCGAATGCTAAAAACTATGATAATATCAAACCCGGTTGATTTTATCGGAACGTCAAGACGACAAAAATTCCGACCTAAAACAGCTCAGATCACCACCTTACACCAAACGATCGAGATGACTGGAGCGCGCCTCAACCCTAGCAAAACTCTCATGATTTGACAATGGAAATATGTCTACAACAATAAATCGCTTGAAAGTCGATGGGTGTGAGGCCAGCGGAGTGAGTTTGGCCGTGCGTTGGATTGGGCGGGTGTATTTAGATGATGGTGGTTGACCTCATGTCGCCCTGCATGTTACAAGACACGGATCAAGCACCTGACTTCACACATGTCCCCCGGTGGAATGTGCTCTGTGTGGTTATGTCACGTTTCGCTCACTGAAAAGACCCTGACGGGGTTCGTGTCCTCTTCATCGCAGATGAATTTCACCCTCCGCCTGGTGAGACGTAGCTCCTCGATGCACGGGGGTTTCACAAACACCACGTATGGTTTGAATTCAGATGTGTACACGTGCTTTATTGTCTGCGGTGAGGAAAACAGAAAGGGAGGAGGATTTGATGAAGGGGAGTGTTTACTGTACAATAAACAATGCAGACACACATTAAAGGAATAAGCCAAGATTTGCCAAGAAGATCAAGAAGTTTCGATGATTTGGGACAAGTGCATCATTTTGGCTCAAAAACATCCCTCTTGGTCACCCATCCAAATTCAGTTGACTATATACACATTCATCTTTCTTTGATGGCGTAATACTCACACTGGGATGTGCGTCTAACAGGCACACCTTGCCGTCAGCCATCACTCGGTGCACAGAGTCCAGACTGGTTCCGTAGTAGTGACCTCTGTATCTCCCATACTCTATAAACCTAGAGGCAGAGAGAAACAGGGACAGACACGGGGTAAGCTGGTACAAGATGATAACAGGACAGCTGTAGAAATGGTGGACATCACTCTCATGAAAAGGTAGAGGAACAGTGAGGGAGCAAAACACACCAGGGGCTATTTGTTAAATTTCCATTGACAGTACCTGTGATTGAGAAGATCCTCTTCAAACATGTGAACGGACACAAAATGATAATCCGTCCCTTCGTTCTCCAGCCTTTTCTTCTCACGCGTGGTGTCTGAAAGAGAACAAGGCGGGAGGCTCGAGTTGGCCACAGACAGTTGAGAAAACATTTAAGGGCGCAAGAGGTAAAGGTGACCGCTATGAAACTCAAGATGCCTGTCTTACACTTACACGGAACGGTGACGCCATAGCGGTCGGGGTCAGAGATCAGGAGCCTCCTCTTCAGTTCACTCACTCCAACGCCGTTGGGCCCTCGATACAAAGATCAAAACGTTGTGTTCAGGATGTACGTGTATCACCGTGTGCTAATATCCAGCATCAAATAGGCTTAGCGATCTTAAGACACATCTGTCTCGATCATCAGAGAAGGAGCTAGTCAGACAGACAGAGATCAGATTTCATATTGATTTCAGTCTGAAAATTATTCTCCAACCAGCCTTGCTGTTTTTCTCTGTCTGTGTCTCTCTATCAGAGGATGAAACACACACACACACACACACACACACACACACACACTTGGGCGTGCACTGCAGCACCTTGGATTTTCATCTATTGTAGGTATGTCCATGCCCAGATTGCATCAGACTCTAATGGAGCGCTGTCTGAAAGTGGGATTCCTGACATAGCTGCCTTTTCCATCACTGTGTTGCATGAGCTCAACACATTACAAAATATCATAGACCCTCCACTCTCCTTACACTGGTAATGTGTTTCCCAGCTGCTCCACGAGAACTGGAGAGGAGCATCACCACGCTCTGTGGATACTTTCCTCTGGCCTTTAATTTATTGTCAAAAGTGGGGAATTGAAAGGGACTGACGGCCACTCTCACCAACTTTACCAGGGCACGACTGCCTATTGTTTCATTTTTGTTTCAAGTGTACATGCAATGCAAACATCATCCAGCTGGTGCTCTTTTAGCAATGAAGGTTTTGGTTTTCCTGTCTATAACGCTCATTGCCAATAAGCTATATAGTCTTAATGATGACCTCCAGTCAATGAAGAGCCTTCGCTGCAGACAGTAAAATCCGAGTCAGAGTAAGCTCCAACTCAATTAAAGAGGTCTGAATCTAAATCCAGGCTGTCTTAACTGTTCCAGTGTGACGATGGAACACTTGGCTGACATTATGTGGGATCTTTTTCACAATCTGCTCAACCCCCCCCCCCCCCACCCTTTCCTCCATTCATCGATCATTTATCTCTCCTCTGCTTTTATTTTTTGCACCTCTTCAGTTCACCGCGTTCTTTCCTCCAGTTTACTCAGCCACAGACGAGCTACAGTCGTATCGTGATATGATATTGAAAAGACCTTCGGCGAGGCTCAATGTAAAATTCCCCGGGGAGAGATATAACTCAAAAAATACATAGAGCAGGCCTGCAGGATTGGCAGAGAAGTGAATCTGGGGTGGGCCACGAGGTAACTTAAGAGAACACAATATATTCCGACTTGGAGTTTTTTGACAGTGTTTACGTAGTTCTGATGGGAAAGGATTGTTCTTGCACTCATGAGTAGGAACATAAATCTTCATCAGTGCATTACCTTTTCGTTTGATCAACAACAGCTTCAATAATACCGTCCTTTTAGTGAATGGGATCAAGTTATTTAGATTTTTGTATATGGACAAAAAAATAAAGGCAGCGGGATAATATGAAACATGTTGGTCAAATTCACAGCATAGGAAGTATTTGTACTTTAAAAACAAACATTATTATTATTATTATTATCTGGCTTCATGTTTAGCTCATACGTACCGACCAGAATGACCAGACGGTGTTTGTCCTTGGGGTCTCTGTGATAAGGGATCACCTCTATGTAGGTAGGGGGATGAAATGAGCCATGTACCCCCCCACTCCACCTCCTGGACCCAGCCACTTCCCTGGCCCAACTGCTCTTTCTGCCGAGTCGGAAACTCCTTCTTAAACCAGCTGGAAAAAGAGATAGAGAGAGGCCTTGGACTTCTTGAGTGTATCAGTGAGTAGGTATACCAACTCACCTGTCGGGGTATCCTCCATGTGAGAATCCTACAACTTTTTAGCTCTGTTTTTAGTCTCCACCACTTTCTGAGGCAAAATATGCGGCTTGTTAGCTGCTAAATGCTCCACTAAGTTCACCAGCTAGTTGATAACAGGTGACCGTTGACAGTTAAGGGCTGTGGGAGGAAATGATGTCGATGAGCAGTGATAGTGAAGCTGAACAGCAGTGGTTGTGGGCCATACAGTCATAACAACAAGCTAGAAGAGGCTAAAACAGACTCTGGTGGCAAATTGCTATGGATATGGTCTATTTGGTGTATTTTCCCCTTATTTTAGTTTGATTTCTATCACAATTTGGAGGTAAATTAATAGGCTTCAATTTTTGTCAGGACTTCATTTTTTCTTCCATGATTCACCATCCATTTAACATTGCTTCCTTTGGTGTGCCACGTGGACACCACTTTACTTCAACAGAAGTTTGAACACCAGAACTATTAGTTACCCCAATGAAAATACAGAACATGGCAGAAGCTCGAACAGAAATGGGATGCCGAATCAAAGAGTAAGAAATCATCAACGCTGCCACCCAAAGTCTGGTGTCAAGCACAGAACTGCAGCAACGTCCTCAGTCGAGGATCAACTCATTTTGTCATCTGTGGCTTGTACTCCGTCTGGCAGCTGGTGTCTGCCATGCGACTGTGGTCTGGCCTGGCTTGGCAGGCTCACTGTCTGTCACCATGTTGAATGCAGCTAAGTGATGGTGCCAGGCTTACTTTGACGTCAGCCGTAATTTCACTTTGTAAGCATATGTGTCCATTTCCTCTCCGGGCTTCATTTTAAGAAACATGGCTCTACGGGTGGAGATTTCAAACTTTTGTTTACATGGGATTTAAACGGATGACTTCACTCATGAACGTGGAAGGGTAATACGCACTGTATAAAACCGAATGCCATACAAAAAAATATATCCTCGAGGGAAATAATGTCTAGAGGAAAAAACAAAACTTGTAATGGTCAATCTGAATTCGTTTTGGAAGAGAAGATATTTCATGTCAAGATTATGATGTGAACCCTAACCTGCAGTGCAAACGAGTGGGCAATAACTCTGAGTATGAAGCACTGTAGTCTTCCATTAGTACAGTGACATCATTTTCTGGCCCTTAATTGGTACTGAATTATTCAGTCTTAAGATAAGAAGAAGTATATAAGAGTGAGATGAGAACATTGATACCACCCGGTTACCTGTCCATCAAAGAAGTTAAAGGGTCTTTATTATTTTTAGCAGGGAAGTTATTAGTTTGGTTTTACCCTCTTCACCGTGTCTTTAATTGTGCATCTATAATACATAATTAAACTGTATTATAGATGCACTTTAAGTGTCCCGTTTCTCCCGCTAATTCTGCCTCTGATTACACGGCATGCGGTCATGCGGTCGCGTGGCATCAATAAGGCTTTACATGCCAGACGAAAGAGGAAACACAGAGTCTGAAACCAAGTCCTCAGGTGGAACCTGGCCTGAGATGAGATGAAATGCACATTATTAAATGCACATGACTCTCAGAAATGATATAATGCAACATCTGTAATTACCTTTGCCGTGTAAAGACGTCAGGAGCCTTTTAACAATCAGCCCCGAAGTGCACGCCCCCGTATGAACATCCTGCACCGCTCAAGTGCACACACGCAAATGCACACGGGCACATCAGATCAAGACAAATGGGATAAATGGGAAGGTTAAAACCACATTTGCTGTTCAAGTCCTTCCCCCTGAATCTCCAAACCACGAAACTACTACATCATATGAACTGGTCTCTTCTGTAAATATAACTGGGCTCTCCTTTCCCCTCGCCATTTTATTGTTAATACATATTTAGCAGACATCGTCGTGAGCTGATGTCCAATCGCCCTGGAGTTTTATTGTCTTGTATCGTGCTCGCCCCTTTCGCCAGCATGACAGCGGGATAGGAGTGGAACAAGTTAAACATCTCACCGACGTGGATCCCTGTTATAGCTCCGTAGTCTACGTCCTCGGTGACTGGAAAAAACAGGAAAAGTGGAGAGGAAAGAGTGAGGAAATCGCGGATGCGAACCGCATGGGGATGACATGTGTGCTGCCCTGAAATTATATACTGAAAGTATTAGCATATGTTACTGACCCAAATGTCCTAATATTTTGCTTTGGAAATTCTAATAGTGGTTTTACTTGACATGATAGCCACAATTTAGAAATATAAATAACTACCTTGCTCTTGCAAAGTGATTGCTAGTGATATATTCAAGCACGTTGAGGTCAGATACTTTACCTGCTGGGCTATACAACATAGGAACATTTCTCAAGGTCCTCTCCGATTACATTATCTTTGGATGACACAACTCCTTAATCTTCAAACACCAAAAAACTGAAAATATACACGTGTATTATATCATGTCAATTATTGTGATGGTACGTTTTTTTAAATCAAATTCAAACAGACAGTACCTTCCGCCTCATCTGTGGAGCACGTGGAGAAAAGAACAGAAGTGGTGAGTACAAACGGAGGGCAAAAGAGCTCACCCATGACCTTGACCATGGCCTTCAGACGTGACCTCTCAGCTTTGCACTGAAGGAGCTCAAAATGTGTTTATTGTAAAGTGTTAAAAAGGATTTTATTCTTTTCAGGTGTGTGGTTAGTTTATTGACCAACGTTGGCTCAGCACCTGGTGGTTTAACTTGCCGGGGCCTGAACAGGGCTTTGGGACGCTGCAGTGCAACTCTCCTGCAGGAAGCCAGATAATACAAGGCTGAATCAAAGCAGGACTTACAGGTAATAGGCGTTTTTCTTTTCCACAGAAGACATGTTGACAAGTCATACAAGGAAAAAAGCACAGGTTTGAAAATTAAAAGGAATTATATATCATTACGGAGCCATTGCCGATGTTATCAGGAACACTTTTCCAACTATGACAAGTCAAAATGTCTGCTGTGAAAAGAAGCAAATTAAATGATAAAAGTTTTGCTGTTAAGAGTAAAAGCTTAGAAACACACCTCTCCTGCAGCTGCTGCGAGGGGATGAGCCCCGCCCGACTCTTGCTGTCCCCGAGGTAACAGGCCTGCCACCAGGTGACATCCTCCTTGCTGACAATCTGGAGGACGTCCCCCCTTTTAAAGGAAACTGCTGCGTCCCTGCACGGGACACTGGGATCCTCGTTTGCATCATAGTCAAAAAGGGCCCGTACAAAGAGCTTTAGAAAGAAAATCATAAAATATTTTTAATAGCTTCTTAAACAGACTGGTGACAAAAGGACAATACACTTTGCACTTTTTAAAAATGAATACTCTTCTTCTACTGCATGAACCTCTACATCCTGGCAACCGGACATCTTCGCTGTTTCCTTCACATATGTGGGTGTCATTTTTGAGAAATGACCACAATCACTGAAAATAATTTGTCTTAATCCATTGCAAATGTGTGCTGCTTGTAGGGTTTCCAACTTGGACGTCCTCTCCACGCACACTATGTGGTGGCGGTGAGCTACAACTCTTCCTAAACAAAGAAGGCGGTGGAATGTGACATTTTCCACATAAGGTGTATAGATCCATGTGTTAAATTAAGTAGATGCAGCTCAACAGATGCGTGATGCGTATTGAATGATAAATCAAGTGTTTAGATGGTAAAAAAAAGTGGTAAACTGTGATGAGGTTAGCGAGTGTCTCGTCCTTGACCGTCTGATCTGAATTTACTTCTTGACAACCACACTACTGTTGTGACAGCGCCATGGCAAACACACAAAATATAACCAAACGCACAAGACACCGCTGATTTCATCTCCTCTTACTGAAAACAGGTGGGTAGTTTTCCCCATGCAGCCAGCTTGGAATCTAAAATTTTAAATAAAAACATAGCAAGTGATTATGTTAATATTTACTGTACCTTCTTCTTACTTGACGGTATTTCTTCCTTGGAGGAGGCAGGGATGATTGTGAATGTAACGTTACCCTGCGAAAGGACCTGTGCAAGAACAGTGACATTAAGAAATAGTTTGATCCTTTCGGAAACCCCCACACAATTTTCTGTTTTTCACAGAAATAGATAAGAATATTGTAACCACTTGGATCTCTGGCCACATCTGTATCATCTTTAAAGCTGATATAGGATTCTAACTGTCAATAACGGCGAAATGCCATTAAATAATATTAAATAATTTGACTTTTTTGCGGGATGTTTCTCAACAAGCAGTTTTCCTGTTTCCAGTCTTTGTGCTCTGAAAAAGAAGGGTGGATAGTCCATATTTTTCTCACTGTAAAAAAAACAACAATGAAAAAAGACCGACAATGAATTGATTCTACTATCAATCAATGCCTGTGCATCTGAAGCCTATCACGTGTCGTAGAGCTGCATCAATGGGTAATATGTTTCCCGCGTGATGCCATCCTTATTCTTTAAATTTCACAGCAAGGAGAAGAGCTCAAGAAGAGATCAAGAGGAGAGAAGGGAACAGAAACATCTAGTGAGAACAGGTGAAACTGACCAGTAGAGGAAGGATCTCCTTGGGCTTCCTGTTCTCCAACGAGACTCCGTTCACCTCTTTCAGCTCATCTCCTTCATGGATCAGGCCTTCAAAGTGTTGCAAACACAGATGGAAAATTGTACCACATGCTACATGGTATGTATTAATGTTCCCACAACATAATATAAAGATACAATGAAGTGAGAGTTTATCATCTTACCACTTTTATCAGCCGCGCCTCCTCTCATGATCCTGGCCACTACAATAGCCCCGGTCGCTTTATCCCTCTTGATTGTTGCCCCCTTGCGGATGGTGATTGGTGAGTGAAAGAGTGATGGACAAATGAAAGAGACGATGCACAGAGGCAAAGAGGTTAGGCGATGGAGAGTGAAATTAACATGTTTTATTTAGTTGGGATTTTTTTACAGCCCAGACAAGCTTTGTATTTAGAGCCAGTTGATTCAGGGGAAGGTTGTTTGTATGAAGATGGGGCCATTTAGCCACCTGTAACACACAAAGCACTGGAAAAGGTTATCCAAATCAGCATTAATTTCAACAGATGTTGCCAATGTGGAGCAAATCGCAATGGAAAGAGCATCTTGTGTAGCTGACTACAATCAGCTCATACTTGGGGTGTAACCCCCTTGTCTGGAAAACGGGAACATGCTGGATTGATCAAAGAGACCATGTCAGAAAAAGGTCAGTCCCCTTGAAGGCTAGTTTTTGGGATCAATACAAAAGTATGTTCTTTATTATTGGCCATCATTAAGTTAATTGTTGTCATATTTTACCCTTAAATCATAGCTTTCCGAAGAAATAAATGAATAAATAAATATAGATTAAACTCTAAAACTTAAATTCAATTTGTTTTGGTCATTTGTTATGTATTTTAATTAGAGTGATATTTAACAAAATAAGAAGAATAGAAACAGTTTTCAGTGAAATTTGGTAAAACAGTGAGGCCACAGGCTAAATAAACCCGATGATCATATTTTTTTTGATGTGGATCCAGGAATTCTTAAATGGAATTTTAACTTTGCATGTGAGGTCATTGTTTTTCTTTTTATCCTGCTCTCTGATGAAGCACTAGGACTACCTGAATGGAAAAGCACACAAACCCCATAGCTGTCCATCACTATATGTATTGTATGATGATTATCATCTAGATGCAAATAAAGGAAAAGTTAGATGATTTTGCAGCCTTGTCGGAGTATACTGTATGCGCTCTCTGCAGTTTCATTTTCAGTCCACTTCACTTCCAGAAATAAGTGACAATGGCTTGGAACAAGGTGGAATTGGGTAGATCATTCCAGCGGTATCAAGAAACGGAGCTATGATCAAAGACCCAAAATCAAGTTGATTTACAGAAACATAGGATAAACTGTCCCAATCCAATTAAAGGACTCAATTAAGAGGCATGTCTTTGCAGTGCATATACTCTCTCTCACATAAACACACACACACACACACAAATGGCATCAAAGATGTGGAAGAATTGACTGTAAATTCCTGGTTGAAGGAAGCACGAAGCGGCACAGAGCCAGACGTGATCCAGGCAGCTGCGGGAACTTTTTCCTATGTTTCTTGTCATTCCAAGAGATTGTGTTTTTTGCTACTCTTTGGCATACAAGGCCCTTCCGCGGGCTTGTTGTGTTCGACGACAAATTCAGTCACCAAAGAACAATTCAGCTTCGACTTTTGGATATGTTTACTCCTCGTGTCCACATGTCCGTCATTGTGGCTGGACACATTTTGTTTCAGTGCAATTACCGTGATACATTGTTGTCTTTGGTTAAATACTTGCCTTCCTGTTTATTTTGTCTGCATTGTGCCAGATGGATCAAATTAGAAACAGGCTCACGTGTAGCCAAGTACATCTGTCCTTTCCGAGCCAGGGTAAGAATACCCATGGCTAGGGTGAAAAAAACATTAAAATTTTTTGTTTATGGTAAGTGTTAGTTTTTGTTTCAGTTCATGGTACGGGCAAATTTCTATTTCTGGGTCATTATTTGTGTATGTGTGCTTTCTTTCTGAGAGTCAGCTGAGAAGAGTGAGACAACTGTCAAAAGAATCTGCCCAGAGCTTGTTAATTAATATATTACCATATACTGTATCTCTATATGGAAATATTTGGACTGATCCAGACTATCTGTTTCCCATACAGAAAAAAATAGGCAAGAGAGTGCATCAATCTTCTCATTAACTCTTGGCAAGCAAAATGACAGTGGACTTCCAAAAATGTTCAACTTTGAAACACAAAGGACATGTTTACTGACCAGGGGCTCTTTGGTTTTGACCAGACTGACAATTTTGACGGAATCTTCATCCTCCACCAGCGCATCTTCAGGTACCGGCGGCAGACTGGGCTCAAAGTCTCTCCGAGCCACGGCGTCATGGACGAACAGGAGACTCTGTGAGGGAGACAGAAATACAGTGACACCTCTGGATTTGGGTATGAATTGTAGCCGCTGTGAGTGGCTGTGGCACTGGGACTTCTCAATTTTGGGTGGGAAAAAGTGGGCAGCAGTGTATTCCAAACACAATAGATAATGGCATGTTAGCCATGAAGCTGCTGTTAAATTCCGCTTTGAGAACAAACACTAGTGTAATCACTGCAATGGTCCGCTCACTTCATGTCAAATTATTTTCAAACCGCAGGTTAGGATGGAAAAACTTAAGTTTAGTTGTAAGTAAATTAAAAAAAAGGCGTGAACTCAAAAATACATAAAAAATCCTTCTTAACCTATTGCAGCTGACTTAATTGGTATTGAATGTGTGTTCAAACCCCTCCCATCAAGTTTGGCTGACCAGCCTGCACTCACTACAGTGACTGGATCCAAATACAGCACTGTTGGTTGCAAACCTTCAATTTTGCCAGCGCTGACATGCCAGATTTGATTTACAGAACTATAATGTACTGCCAGCCTGTGGGCCACCTGAGAGCAACCCCCCCAAAACACTTGTCCTAGAAAGTAAAAGGTGCAGGGCTGTGAATAAATCTGTGAGTCGTTATCAATTACCAGACAATTTGTGTAAATTCATTTTCTTCGAACGTTGACGGTGTGAAAACACCAAGCTTGTTTGCGGGAATAACAATTTTCTGGATAAACATTCATCTATAACTGTGAGCCTGCACAGAGTAAATTTAAAAAAAAAAAGAGAATTTACTGTAAATATTGAGAAGAAGGGAAACATCTGCTCATCAGCGTAATTTGAACAATCAGCCAATCCGTCTGTCAGTTAGTCTACTTGTTATCCCCGTGTCCATCAACAGTTTCGCTGCTCAGGAGCTGCCAGCACATTAGCAATGTGTCTCTGGCCACTTCGGAGACAGGTTTTTCAAAAAATAAACATTCATCAACAGCATGTTATACCTAGTGTCTCTCATAAGTATGTGTGAGCTCCTACATCAGGGCCAAGAACAAACAGGTCATTAAGCCTGTTTAAACAAACCTGCTAGTTCTCGACTGACTTCAGCTTCTCATTAAGAAGGGCCGCAAATTCTGCAACTCACTGGAAAACCACACGCTGTGTGTGTACATACACATGTGTGTCTGAAATAAATATGGCTGCCAGCAGACCTGAAATTAGACAACATGCATTTGGGGTTGTCTGGGCCTCCACATGGGTGAATATTAATAAACATAATTGGGCAGCAGAATAGCTGCAATAACACCAGCGTGGTTACTAGACGTCAGCACCTCTCAGCAAACAGAACGATGAGGTGAAATCAGTTTAAATCAAATTCACAGTTGGATTAATGTGTCACTTGGTGTGACCCATATAAGAGACGTCTGTAGGAAACGAAACGCTGTAAGCCTGTTGATGTGTGCGTAAGCTCTGTCGTTCACTTGAACAGCTTCAGAATAGGTGAGATGAAGCTGGATTGCATGGAAAGTGGGCTCTCAGACTGCAGTTCCAAATGTTGAGAAAAACGAATGAGCGTGTAACTACGCTGTTCGTATGTGGGGTTTATTTCACTGTTAATGATCCTTTCAGATTGGGGTACTGAGTAGAAAGGCAGCAAAACGACTGCATTACTGCATATTCTTGATTCATAAATGGTCCATGTGAACAGCAATTACAGGACATGCTCCAGTGATAGAAAACCACATTGTGAGTGTGTGTGTGTGTGTGTGTGTGTGTGTGTGTGTCACAATGATGTTACAGAGATGAAGTGGTTCCTTGAGGGAAACGTTCGACATGGAAATAGTCTCAATCACTTCCTTGCAAAAGACGTAGCTGAGAAACTTGAAGCCACTGCCATCATGTGCCCGTCCATCACTATGAAGTTGGAGCTATAGTCAGCGAGCTACCACCTCTAAGGATCACACAGTAACATGTTCTAATTTTTTTATTATATTTAATTCGTTAAATATCACTATATCAGTAAAACCAACATGTGAAGTTGCAGTTTTAGGTGGAGATTTAGGCCAAGCCATACGAGTTTTATTACTTTTCTCTGCTGACTCTGTGTGTAGTGTATTTCCCAGGATGTCGAACTGCTTCTTTCAGGAGAAGTTTTTACCATGACTTGACTGACAATGAAGCACTTGGCCGGGGAACTTGTAGGTCAACACACGTGAAGGTACAGGTGCACATCAACGTGCGAGAAAATGCGCTTTACCTTAAAGTGGGGTTTTGAAAAGAGATCAACCAGTTCTTTGACTTCATCTCTCCAGCCATGGTATATCAGCTCCTCCACCAACTGGAGGCGGAGAAAAAGAGGAGAGGCATGATATACATTTACATATATCATGGCCCGAGTGAGGTTTGTTATAGTCTACTCTGCAAGACAGAGAACCAAGCAGACAGCGAAAAAGAGTGAAATTCAACTTATATCTGACTCAGACTGCAGTGACACGTCGTCGGTACTGTTTTTTATTACTCATGAACTCCACTTTCATATTGCCCTGATTACTTCCAACTTGCTTTTCAGTACTTGATGTTAATTATTTGCTTGTTATTCTGTTTAGGTTTTGTATCTTTCAGCCACTGTTGGAAGAAAAAAAAAGGCTCCTGAATGTTCAAGGCTACGCGACAGTTCCGGTGACAGCGAAAAAAAACCTTGACCGTCAGAGGCAAGTGGAGAGGCAGCAAGTGACTGTGTGCAGTCGCCTGTCTTGTCAAGCATATTACTGTAATGACTTCTACTGCTTCAAGATGTTGAGGCACACTCCAGAGACACAATGCATGAAGGTCATTAGTTTCCACTGTGAGCAAACAGAAGCCTCTCTGAGGGGAAACAGACCCACGGTTTGGCCCTTCCAGTAGGTCCTGATGATTTAAGCCAGGCAGAGAGTGGCTGTCGAGCTGAATCTGAAGCAAAGGGAGTGAAGGGAAGGGGAGAGGATAGGGGTAGACATAGACATATGGAAACATAGCAGCAATGGCAAAGGAGGAAGATAAAGAAAAGCAAATGAAGAGGAAAGAGAAAGAATACAGGAAAAAAGGAAGAGGGGACATAATGGAAGACGAGTGCGGTTTGCTGATGGAGGGGGTGGGCGGGGGGGAGAGGATGGAAGGATGGAGTAAGGGAAAAGTGTAAAAAGAACATTGTTGTTTTGTACTTTGTCCAGGAACAACAGAGGGAAAAATCAGGAACTGAAGGTGGGGGATGATTAAAAGTGGAACAAAGGAGGTAGGGGAATGAAAATAAAGGAATGGTCGGTTGTTGACGGGAATGAGGATGACTAGTGCATGAAATGGGAATCACATCTGAAGGGAATAGAAGGGCGGCCGTGCCATTTTCGAGCCACAGCTGTAGTGGGAGTTCTCTCTGTCACTTCATCTTAAATCTGAAATTAATTGTATTCCTCCAGCCTGAAACATTAGACTACACACAGAATGATTCTAGCAGCCTTTTCGCTCACCACTGTCCACGGTGACCTAACTCCTGGCAAACAGACGTAAAGCGATATCAACTTTCAAACGCTGCCTTCCAAGTGATAATATCTGAGGTGAGAGAGTTTTGAGACAACAATTCATAATCCAGTACACATATGAGGGAGCGTTCGTTCCCCCAATGCTTCAGGGGACAGGTTAAACAATAAAAAAGATCCTCCCTGTTCCATCTGCTGTCAAATCGTCATCCTCTACATGTGTGTGTCTATCGTCAAAAGATGTTTGCAGAGAGTCACTTACATCTGACGCCAGACGTGCTGCATGCTCCTGGACAGGGATGGGGCTTCGCTTCTCAAACCGCTTCAGCCTCTCGTGGATCTGTCAAGTCAGTCAGGATCATAATACTAGTAGTTTAAATTGTGTTAGTTTGTCTCTGAAGAAAAAAGACATTTACTGCAGTTTCTACTATATTAGCCAAATACTGCCACTACTAACTGCTCACTTTTACTGTGACCAACACTTCTACTACTGGCATTACTCAGGAGAAAAAGGAACTTTACAAATAGTTTTAGTTTGTAATCGTCAATTATCTGCTATGGGCTAGAATACAACTGAAAATGTCAATATGTCAATATTTATTGCAGTGAGTTTGAATGAAAGTGTATTTTTGTGAACCGTTTCATTGTTTGTAACAATGGTGGATAGTTTACTCAACTAAGTTCATCTTACATTTTAATTGGTTATTTTAGAATTTTATTCTTGCAATTTTCAATTAATATGCAATTTAATTATTATTTTATTGCGCTTCAGAAGCAAATGTTTCATTTTTTTACTTCCCTTAATTTTCAACAGCTGTTTTGAAAAGTTACTTTACACACAAGGAGCTTCAAAATCTAAATATAACACATGATTATAGCTTAGATTACTTAATGCTATATGTTTACAGTAAATCCATTTAAAAATGGTTAACGATATTTTGATATTGAATAATAATAATAATTCATTATTTTAACAGTGTCAGCACTACAACTATACTTCTGTACACTTACAATTAACTTATTTGGAGTTAATTATAAGGAACAATTCAAATGCTGGACATTTACTTCAAAAAGTGGGACTTTAACAAGTAAAAAAAAAAAAAAAAACAGAGGATGTAACTTTACAATGACAAATCATTGCAGTGTTTTCACCTTGAAGAGCAAGTGCAGCTTCTTCTCCATCAACATGCTGTGGAGGAACCTGTAGTCCTCCTCTCTGTCGGCATGAGACTCTGTTCCAGACATCACTGATGATAGCAGCCTGCACACGCCTGCAGCAGGAGGTGGAGGACACACCCACACGTAAAAATGCACATATGCACCACATCAATCAGCAGTCCACCTGCATCTGCTTTTGATTTGAGGAAGGTGTTGTGAAGGTTATGAGGTGAGGTCAAGAACTCAAAGGGAGAGGTCAAAGGTGAACTTGAGGGCGAGATGAAAAAAACTCACACGGGGGAGCCTCACTGTCTCCCCCAAAATTCAAAGTGATCTCACTTTATTTTCCCTGCATCATGGAGATATTCTGTCCATAAGGACATGATGAGGGAGGTGAAGGGAAAAGGAAATACATATTGTGCACATATTGACACATAGTATAACCTGAAATTCCTCGGACATACCTCTGTGTTCTGTTCGGCTCAGCATCCTCCTCACTCTGAAAAACAGAAAAGATCAGTATAACTTTGTAAATTCATACTCAAGAAGTATAAATATTTATGTTTCAGATTTCCCTTGTCTTTACCAGTCAGTTACAGTGCAACACAGTGAAAAGAAATTATATATTTTTTTCAAGATAGAATGTAAAAAAAAAAGTTGTATGTGAGATATTACTGCCCTCTAATGCTCACATGAGATATTTCAACATTACAGTATTGTACTCTTCCATTATGCATATTGTCATGTTAGTAAATAACTGGATCAGAAAGTGAGTTGTCTTTTTTCTACATGACGCGAACGATGTGCTCGATTGGTCAGTATTACATCAGTGACATTGCATCAAACACAAGATGAACACATAACTCACTTTAGGATAAATACTGTATGTCCTCTGTAATGTAATGTACTATTTTCCAGTTTTCCTCCATGGTAACTGATTGTACTCCTGCACTATTTCCACTATTAATATTTCATGTAAATTCTTTAAATTTATTATTCTTATTCTCTATATTTTTTTTGCAATTTGTATATTTTACATTCATTCGTGTAAATATTGTAAATATTTTTAAAGTGTGCTGTGTAAAAAGTGTTGCTTTTACACCGGAATTTCCCAGCTTGGGATAAGTAAAGTAACTATCTATCTATCTATCTATTAGCATTGCATTTGTCTTTCACTGATTTTAATTATAGGTTTCTGTAGCTGAGGAAATAAGACTAAATGAATTAAAAAACAATGATAACATTTTGGAAAACTAATGAACAAGCTTGGGCTGAGACACCCACTGTGTCCATATAAAAAATATATCACGAAGAGGTGACAAAACTTAGCTTGCACTCACCAGAGACCGTCCATTCCATCAGGCCCAGCTCGGGCACACCAAGTCGCCTGAAGAGTAGGGCTGCATTTGAACATCCACTTGTGGAGAGATGTTGTTTATCGTCCCGACCGGCCGGATTGTAAGAGAGACCGTCTCTTGTTCGGTCAATATGTGTCGGGTCTGACCCAAATCAAGCCAGCAGCTAATCAATAGAGCGATCAAAGAGCATGGGGCATAACGTTAATGTAAGCCCACAACGTTCATGTTCGACGTGTCTGTGAGGACAATCATTCACACAGACTTCGTTGAGTGCTGCGGTTGGGCCCGTTCAGTGCCTTTTTAACTTTGTTCTATTTTGAAAAGACCTTTTTTTGTTTGAGACAATACATGGATGTTCTGGGTTTTAAAGTTATATGATCCAAATGCAAAGGGGGGTGCATCAACCTGCAAAACCACAGGAGGCGAGAGTCTGTGTGATGCAAATGACTTTTACTCCAGACATCCAACAAACCTTGTTCATTGGATTCAACTATTATTTTTATTTTGGTTTATCAGAGGCATGTTCAAAGGCAATACATAATTATCCAGTACGGGAGTTGCGCAATTCTGACCCCTGACCTCTCTGTGGTTAACTGAGAGCTACCACTGAGAGGGCAGCGTATTTAAATGATAACGTGCAGTGGAAATGAATGCAGAAATACAGGTGAGTGTGTTACTCCTGTGGATTAATGCCCAGAGCATCAGTGTGTGTGTGTGTGTTTGTGTGGTTTGTGCTGTGTCATTGTCCACAGCCGCAAACCAAATACACGCCACAGAGAAGAAGAAAGTAGAGGACAATGTTAGACACGATGAGACCCTGTTAATGACGCTGCTCTGCCTTTGATTAGGGAATAGATCAGAGCAGACTCGCGCTGTCCTGTCCGCGCGTGGGTGTGTCACAGAAGAAGGGTCTGCCCACGAGATGAGCAGCCGGAGGAGGAGTCCGCGGTGCCGACTAGCTTCGTTTTCAGCTGCGTCACGTTATCCAGAGGCAGCTAGGCTAATACCGGAAGAGAAGCTACTGACTTCAAAATAAAAGGGCCCCAAACGCACCGCCAATGTCACGCAACGCACGGTGGGTACCGTTATGCTTTGCCACGATAAGGATATGAATATGTATATAGTACATATAGTTTAAATATAAACATGTATTGTAATACATATAATATAAATGTCATTTCCCACGGTTATTAAAATTATAACGCAAAGTACGTCATTTGCTGCAAACGGTCGTTGTAATACAAAAAAAACTAATGAGATATGTGCGTACAATAACTTTTTCTAATTAGAAACATCGATTCTGCAATAAACTGACACATTTTGTGATGTATTAGGTTTCCTCCCCACACACTGTTTTTACGTTTTGGTGGTCCGTTTCGTTTCTCCCCGCAAGCGAGGCCGAGTTGCGCTTTTAATTTGACAGGGTCAAAGCGGGACTTTGCGTTCCTAGCTAAACATCACGGAGGGGACGGGTCTTCTCCGCTTCCTTCTCCGCTTCCTTCTGCCGCTGCTGTTTTCCGCCTGAGCTACATCGGCTGAGCCCAAGCACGTACCGTAACCACACGCCAGGTGATGCGCTGAGGGTGGTTTTCAACACAGACCACCCGCTATGCAGTGCTGGTGCTCGGCTTGTAGCTATCCGTGTGCTAGGAAGGAGTGGGCGCAGACACCAGGAAGCTGAAGAGAGAGAGAGAGAGAGAGAGAGAGAGAGAGAGAGAGAGAGAGAAAAAAAAAGAGAACTGTGAGAGCAGACAGACAGGAGGCCACGGTTCCCCCTCACACACACACACACACACACACACACACACATACATCACCACGGCCTTGATGGTGATGTATGCAAGGAAACCAGCAAGAGTCAGCGATGGGTAAATCAAGCACAGAAAATCCAAAGAAAGTGCACGGTTTTACCGCGTTTATTTATCTTTGGGTCGATTACTAATGTCTTCTGGTAGCCGTTAGCTACCAGTGCTAACAGCTAACAGTTTCGCTGCAATTAGCTGTGGGTTCCGGTTATTTCCTGAAGCCACATCGACTCACGTCAACGTAACGCTAGCTAACTGACCCGGTAATGGTAAACATTGCGTGTTTATATAGGGCACATTACGTAGGATACATTTCGAATACGGTCAGTTGTGTGTTTAACTTGTCAAGAAGAGCAAACAGCTGCTGCGAAGATGGCAAATCAAGCTAACTTAGCTAACTGTGGCTAACGAGCTAACTCACGTTAAATATGCACCAGAAAGTGCGTCGGTAAGAAAATAAAACTAACCAGGAAAGTGCCAACTGTTTTTTTACAATGACGTTTTTTCTTCTTCTGTGCGTCTCCACAGGTGCAACGACAGAAGGGATTCACAATCCTATCAGGTATGACATGTTCAATTTGTCAACGGGTTACCTGTCACTTAATAATCAAGGTGTCTCCATTTTTTCTTCTTCTTGAAATAGTTAACCAAAATCTCCAAATTGTAACGTCGGAGGTGAAACAACAAGTCACAAGTCAGTAATAGATTGATTTATTATACAGCAAGCAACACATCTGTCACAAAACTCTACATAAGATGTGTGCTTGTGAAGCAGAAGTAAATTGGGCTCTGGAATTCATCAAGTGAGTATCGCAGATGTACATATTTAATATTTCAACGAAACCAGACAAAGGTTGCAATAAGTAGACGGCTTTATGTCTTAATGACATTTTTCCTCTTTAGTTTGGAATCTGACAGACTATCAATGATAAAATCACAGAAATGTGCAGATTGTTTTACATCCAATCAGCTGTTTACGTGTTGTCTGTTTGTGTTTATGACCAAATTTATTCAAATGAACCATGAGTCAGAGGACGTTGGTTTTTCAGCCACTCCCATCCTGTGATTTTTTTGTATTCACTGTGCTATTAGTCTCAACGGAGAAGCACCTTAATGCACCATACCTCCCAGATAAATCAATGATGGTATGGACTGGTGCACGATGGTACGTGGCAAAAATAAAATAAAAATGACACCAGCGTTTACGTGAGCACATCCCAACAAGTCTCATCTGCGCTCCTCCGCAGACCCATAAATCTCAGCCAAAGAGCCAGTCCAGTAGCCTGCACCGTTACGACAAGTTGCGCGACTGCTCAGCGGATCCCGCGCCACCGTACAAGATGCTGCGACGCTCGGACGAGAGCCCTGTCAGCAGACATGGGGACGGCACGGGGCATGGCAACAAGGCAAAAACCTCTCACACGGTTAGAGGGAAAAATGGTAAGCCGGGATCTGATGGTCTTACACATACATCCACTTATGAGTTTCTTCGTCTAATAATAATCTCATAGAAAATAAATACAAATAGAAATCTCCTCATAAATATCAGTGCCTTCACAGAATGATTTTGGCATCTTTTTTGTGATGTCTGACAAACTGGGGGCTTGTTTAGTCACGTATGCATTCTAACCCTTATCAACTTTGCGGATACATCAGTGCAGAGTTTGGCAAAAGCAAAACAACAACACATTGTTTTTCCTGATCACAATAAAATGCAGTGAAAAGTGTTGATTATTTCCCAGTTGTGTCTGATCGCCACTGAGGTTTTATCCCTCCGCAGAACATTGCATGTTTGATGTTTCATGATAAATGGCTTTGTTGCAGGGACCAGCAGCTCTCCTCAGGAGAACGCTCACAACAACAGTTCCCACCATGGCTCCGACTCACATGCGAATCAGAGCAAGCCTGCAGACAGGGTAAGGCGTTATGTCACCATATACCCCCAGCATTTTTCATGTATAAATTACTGTCGCGCTGCTGTGGAACATGGTATGTGTGATGCGGAGGCATCTTTCACTTTCTCTTTCGCACAGATTTTGTGACCAAACTCAACAACGATGCATGACTGAGATGTTACGCTGATATAACAACCTCTCCTCTGTAAAGTAGATGATCTGATTTAGATTTCCCCTGGTAAAAAGATTTTCAATTTGCACAGCTTCTTTCTCAGAGGATGTGAGGATTGAAAAGGCAAGGCAAGTTAACTTGTATGTGCATTCACAAAACAGTTTGATTGAAAATGTGGAAAAATATGTTTTTCCTCTTTTGGTCACTTTGGTGCATCTGTTATTCCAGAGATGAGGTGAAATTCAGAGACGAGCACAGGGAGAGGATAATGAGACGCAGCTACTTAACAGTTTATGTTAAGTATTATTAGGTGTTGTTTGTTTTATGATATTCTACAAAGAAACCGCTTCTTACCATCATGCCTTCCTATCCAATTGTCAAACCTACTTTATCCGATATGTTTGTTGACTCAACGCTCCCCTCAGCCCCTACACATCTACTTTATATGATATCACATAAAGTCAGGGTCGCTCCCCACACATGACATTAGTGAAGTGTAACAGATTTAGTCGTAGAGGACAAAACAATAGTTTTATAATAGGGGTCGACTGATGAGGCTTTTTCCATACCGATACCGATTATTACTTATCTAAGAGATCGATAACATATTTGAAACCATCTGTCAGCAACAACATGAAAAGTGCAGGGAGCTATCAGCAGCATTTTTATGAAGTTGAACAAACAAAACATGGACATGACATCGCTAAAGTCCAGAGAGTAGTGACTGTGGCTGCGTCAGAGCCAAATTAGCACATTTTAAATTGAAATCATATTATCGGCAAATCGGCCGATACCCATAATAATAAAACTGTTTGAATATCGGCCAGGCCGATAATTGGTCGACCCCTAGTTTGTAACATATGAGACTCACTGGAGTTATTGTCTTTTAACAATAATCAGAACTGCAGTTGTTTTTGAATGGGACATTTTATTGTTCTACTTCCATTATGAGTTATTGCAAAAATCATTAAAACGGCAATTCACGCAATACATTTTTGTGGCAAAAGTTGGATCACCTGTTTGGTTTGCAGTGAAACCAAGACCCTGCTTATAAGAGAGATCTGTGCATGACTGTCAATGAGGAGAAACAGGACGTGGCTGGCTGAAGTCTGCTTCCTGGAATTGTTGGAAAGACTGGAGTTTGTCAGTATTTACAGTACATGATCATTAATATTAAACATACCAGCTCCCATCCGGACCGAACAGCACTCATCTATTATTCAGGCTGGAAAGAGACAGACGTTTTCCTGCTAAAGGAACGTGGTGCATATGTATACTGCATCCTTATGAAGTGATACTTTAATGTTCTGAAGTCGTGATTTTTTTATATTCTATTATTTATCAGTCAAAAGTCATTTTTGAATATATTTAGCCAATTTTACTTGCAAATCATTACTTAATACTGTAGCTGAATATTTTTCGAGTTTCCGTTCACTTCCTTATATAGTAGTATAAAAGTAAGTTTTGAAAATTGCTTGCCCCTTGTGATCGGTCACAATGAATGAATGTTAAGTCTGCGCTCTGTTCACATCCTTTCAAGTGTCACTCCTTAACTTAACTTCCCTAAGCTTCCCTTGACCTTTATAACCTCTTGTGTCTCGTCTCTCCCAGCACCAGGACCCAGCAGATGACTGGACAGAACACATCAGTTCCTCTGGAAAGAAGTATTACTACAACTGTAGAACTGAGGTCTCCCAGTGGGAGAAGCCCAAGGACCTGCTGGAGAGGCAAGTTGGCTCAAATTAAATTACAACACGTGTGCACTTGTGAGGCTATTGGGTGTTACTCAACAGAACATCATTGACTTTGGTTCTAGAGTTTAACTGCAGCCTGCCTCCCACACATTGTCACTTATGCATTTTGGTTAATCTGCTCCAGGGAACAACGACAGAAAGACCCAGTCAAGATGGCAGCAAACAGTTTCCCCAGGGACATGGACTACAGACAAGAGGCCTTGCAGGACAAAGCCACAACAAGTAAGTCTCTGTCATCGTGACATATTTCCATCAGAAAGGGGCCATTTATGACATCGGACGATGGGTGTTAATATGCTCCCTACTGTGTTTATAAACTGAAGCTGTAAACTTATAACCGCGTTGGGCGTTTGCACTGTCCAGCAGCAACCTCGGTGGGGAACCGTTCAGACAAGATATGACCGTGGTGTCAGTCCTCATAGATGCACATGATTCTAAAACAAGACAAAGGTCAAGGTTTAGTTAAAAGTAATGCAAAAATAAAATTCAATGAATTGACATTGACTATTGATTAAATATTGAATTTTAAATCTTGATCAGCATTGCATACTGGATAATATCGAGATGACTTCATCTCTCAGTAAATGATAACCATCACATATTAAAGAGGCATTAATAAATTATTTGCTGTTGATACTCAGACTGCACTGATCAGGCCTCGAACCCGCAGCCTCGGGTATGAGAGACCAACGCGCTTACCACAAGGCCAAAACCCCTGAGTCGTAGCGTCGGTCGCTAGCAGGTGTCGGTAGAGATGTTTACGATGCGTGCAGACAGAACCGACAGCTAATGGTTCGTGAGGAAGCGTTCGCTGAATCTTACAAAAAGTGTATTGGATTAAAACTGATTACCGTCCCTTTAAGGTTGTGCCGATAGATGGTGGTCAGTCGCCCAATGTCAAGAACATGTTTGCCTCATTTTCTTATAAATGTTTTTGTGCGTTAATATATCACAGGCACACACATTTAGAGAAATGCAACCCTAACTACTACCCTAATTGTGTGTTGGTGTCTTACTCACTGAAACAGACAGAATGTGGGGGTTTCTGGGTCTGCTTGTTTTTCACAGTGGGAAAAAAAGGCAGCCACTCTGAAAAGGTTACGTAATAACCCACAATTTCTAAAAAGGCCGGTCAGTGCGTAGTCCCAAAGTCCCAATTTTGGGCCGTCTTCTCTAACTTGCTTAATAAACCGTAGATGAGGAATATGACTTTGCCTTAAAAGAAATTCAGTCCTAAGATTTTACTTATTGCTTTGTATTGTGCATCAAGTTTGTACGTAGCCTCTAACTTTGCTCTTAGCTCCTGCTGATAATTTTTGTTTGTGAACCGAATAAATGTTGTGCCAGGCTAACACTTAGTTCTTCTTGTCTGCCTGTCGTCAGAGACCACATCAGGGGACCAGTCCACATCAGCCAACTCCGCCCATTCCTCCTCCTCTTCGTCCTCCTCTTCTTCTCAGAGCCTGAATTCTGCTCCCGGTGCTTTAGGTTCCACCCCCTCCACCACGTCCTCCTCCTCCTCCTCCTCCTCCTCCTCTACCTCCTCGATTGGGCAGTTGCTCCAGTCTGTCCAGTCCCCGTCAACGGCGCTGCTGCAGGACCCAGCCCTCCTCCATCAGCTCCTCCCCGCTCTGCAGGCGACCTTGCAGATGAACAACGGCAGTATGGACATGGCCAAGCTCAATGAGGGTGAGTGCACAAAAGATGACATCAGCGTGATGCTTATTCCACTTCCACACATACTTCCATCTTGTGTCTTTTAGCGCAGTGTCACTGCTGCCACCATAATTTCTTACACACATGGGCGGAAACTTTTTAGTGGCGTGTTTCATCCTGTATAGCAAGACACAAGTGGCACAATTAGTATTGTGTTGCCACTACTAGTTAGCAGTACATGTATTTTAATATACGTCACGTATCAACGTAACTGCGTCTGTGTTTTGATAGGAGCTAGCACGTAGCATGCATGCTAACGTCTGAGTGAAACATGGACCCAGTTAAACTTTCAAAAGTCTCCCTGTACCTAAAGCGACAACAAGGCAAAGTGCAGTTAATTCAGGAGGTTTATTAGCTGCAGGTCAGGTCGCACCTTGAATCTGGACAAACATTTAGGGCAGCACGACATTGATTTGGAGCAGTGTAACTACAGTGTAGCTGCAGTGTTGGTCTGTTGTGCCGTGGTCTGAGTGTGACTGTACGCCTGCTGATCAGCTCCTCCTTTGAAGATCTTTAACCAGCAGTTAGATGTTGTGTTGTGCACTGATGAGCTTTAGTATCATATGCACTGCAAACACTGCAGTTATATTTCTCACTAGGCCCACTAAGTGTCCGCCAACAAATCATTTTTCCCCTGCATACATTTGAAAAAGTGATGAGAAATGGCCGCCTAGCTTGCCATACCTCAGTTCAGGGAAGGCCTTTCACGATAAATACTTTTTGTTATCGTTTTTGTTATCGTGTGTCTGTTAATGTCAGTGTCTTTTTCATACCTTATGTTATTAATCGGTCAGTTTTGATGATTATCTTGCTGTTCTGCTCTGTGTGAGCGTGACATTCATATTGTGCTCGTTGTTTAACTCCCAATCCTCCAGTCTGCTGGTTAAATAACATTTACATGAAAAAGATTTGTCTTTCCACTGATTGGCTTCTTATCTCAACTGTTTTTTCTGACTTAATCGCACGTGTTTGTAAACTCACCTGTTGTGTCTTTTGCTTGCTTACGTGTGTGTGTGTACGTGTGCGTGCGTGCGTGCATTTCCTTATTCCTCCCTCTAGTCTTGGCAGCTGCTGTCACCCAAGCTTCCTTGCGGTCTGTGCTTCATAAGCTCCTCAGTGCTGGACCTGCTTTCAACATCACTGCTCTGCTCTCCGCTGCTCAGCACTCCAACCAAGGTACGGCCACTCACGCTGTTTCTCAGAGACTGTCTTAATACCTATGGATGTTCCCAAGGATTTTGACACAATGAATGTTAAGTGTATGCATGTTTGAGGACTTTTTTAGAAAACCAGAGCCTTTGTCCCATGTATTCCCGTAAGCATCCCTCATGGCTCGAGTGGAGGTCAACAGTGTGTGTTTGCCGGTTACCCCCTGTTCCTCCACGTCAATAATATGTCTTCTATCTCACGTCTCTTTGCAGCCCAGCACTCCAGCCAGTCTCCTGTCTCTCTTACATCAGATGCGTCGTCGCCGCGGCCTTACGTGTCGCCGCGGAACGGCACGCCGCAGAGCAACCAGAAGTCCCTCGGGGGCGCGCACCCAGGAAGCATCACGTCCTCGCAAACGAGGGTGAGCAGCGGCACTAAAAGACACACAAAGAAAAGTCTTCTTTGAAGAGTGGTGGGGCTTCTTCCTCCTGCTCTGGACGCACGGCGCCCCACGACCGTCCTCGTCTGTGCACTCATCTCCTTTTTATTTCTGTCTTTCTTCCGTTTTCAGGCCAGCATGTCTTCTGGTAAGCAAGGATCTGTGCCCCTGTCTCAGACTGCAGAGAAGCGTCCGGAAGACCCCAGAACTCACCAGCAGAGAAGGTAGAAGTGATGATAGAGTACTTGGATAAAGATAAATCAATGTAAAAAAAGAACATGTACTTTTAATTATGCAGTTCCCCAAACGAGAAGTATTTTATTTATTTGACATCATGAGGCCTTACTTCAACTAATCTGGGGAGGTTGGTATTTGACCCATATGTCTTAAACATATGAGGAGTTGATGAATGAGGACAAACGACTGGATGATCCAGTGTCCCAGACTGTTGTGTCAAAGTGTTTCTACATTAAGAAACAGTGCAGTGCCGCTGGACGTTCTTTACCACGCCAGCACTCAGTCAGCCAGTTGTCTTGCTCCACCAGCCACGACATGCTTTGCTCGGGATCAAACGTGTCCGGTGCCGCATTGCCCCACGTCGCCTCCGGCAGCACCAGCCAGTCCCAGGCCGATGCCCCTGTCTCCTTCGTTCCCTCCCTGGCAGCTTATTTTGATGAGAGCCTCATCAGACATATCCAAGGATGGCCTTCAGAGAACACGGAGAAACAGGTGCGCTTCACGACAAGGGGTTCGGTTTTACGTAAAAAATTCTGATTTTCACGTTACAGAGCTGCGGGATTCTTATAACTGACTGTTTATAGCTGCAGCTTTAAGGCAGAAGTGTTTCTTAAAACAGTTTCTTGAGTAAGTGTCTTTCCTGAAGCACCACCTGTGTTTCCAGTATTAAATGAGTGGCACATATAGAGCACAACAGTGAGGTTCAGGAAGTGAAAATTCCATTCATTTTCTCCATTGACATTTTTATTATTAGCCATAATGTCGTAACCATCCAATGTAGACACACCACGAGCTACGAGATTGTGAAAGGATGGTATATGCACATGAACAAGGTACTAGTCTGTGTGATATCAACATTGTTTTAAGAAAAACGTTTTATTTTGCGATGTCATTGAGAAATACTACACTACCCACAATCCTAAAGTTGAATGGGAACCGTTCAAAAAGTGAACGGTCACTGTTGCACTCTATAGCTTTACACGGTCACTGTTGCACTCTATAGCTTTACATAGCAAAAATGTTCATCACAAGAATTTAATGACCTAACCATCTCCCATGGCAACAGAGGGAACACAATGAATTGTGGTTGAGTGCTTCGAGAATAAATCTTTGCTCAACGTATGAAGATTTATTTAAGTAAGAGACAATGATACTGATGTATGTTGACAATGTTTGTTGCGAAAATGTGTAAAACGCGCGCGGTGACGACTCGTCTCTCTGCGTCAGGCGGCCCGGTTACATGAGGACATCCACAACATGGGCAGCTTATACATGTCTGAGATCTGCACAGAGATGAAGAACCTCCGCTCCCTGGTCCGAGTGTGTGAGATCCAGGCCACGCTGAGGGAACAGAGGTGAGGCCAGTGTTGCATTTTTGCACAGACGTGTGTGTCAGCTGATCAGCAGCACGCACGCACGCACGCACGCACGCACGCACGCACGCACGCACGCACGCACACACACACACACATTCATACTGTTCTTTTTCCCCTCCACCACAGAATCCTGTTTCTGAGGCAGCAGAGCAAAGAGCTGGACAAGCTGAAGAACCAGAACTCCTACATGGTGTGAGGACCTGACCAGAGAAGAAAGGACTTGATTGGATGGATTAAGATATTGATTTAAAAAAAAAAAAATGAAAAAAAGAAGACTAGACATGGAAAGCTAGCTGCTCCAGCCTGTTCTTTCTCCCTGTAAGAGAAACTGAGAGAGAAGCTGTTGGCAGTCAGCGGCTGACGGGGTGAAGCTCCGTTGTTCCTGAACTGTCTTTTGTTTGTTTCTTCTCTTTTCTTTCCTTTTTTTTTTTTTTTAAATTTCAAATGTCCACCACATGAATTGCTCTTATTGAGAGGTGAAACTGAGAGTTCACTGAGTTGGACACTTTAACCAAGTGGACGTAAAGGACCTGAGGCTCTTTTCAATCAGCACCTTTTCGGACTGTGAACGTTGGCGTGTGTATTGTATTGGGTTAACTTGTTTTCCGGTGTGTTTTTTTTTTTTGATGATGTGCTGTAGTCAAGGAGGAGAATTCGTTCTTGGAAAAATGAACTAAAATAAATCATCTCATAATAATCGGTGTAACGCAGTTCTCAGGGGAGTTCGAGGGGAGAACTAGAACTTGTTCACTCCCTAAACTTCTGAAATAGACTTTTTTTGTCATGCATTGAAGTGTACGGGTTCAATGGCAGTGATGTTACTAATATCATTTTTTGATTCACCATACTTGTCGGTATCTTGTCTCCGAGCTGGTTTTGTTTTACACGTCGTGACGCAAGATCTGCGCAGATCTCTGACCAGACCTTTACTTCAATGTGCTTCGGCTGTTTAGTCCCAGTTGCACTTCAGTGGTACAAATTCAGAGGGGAGGCTGTGGTTAGTCAGGTCAAACACACCCAGGATGTTTGGAAGCCATTTTGAAAAAAAACAACAAGCCTACATTATTGGACCTAGGTTGGCTGCTAGTACACAAGGTAGTATTTGTTTATGATTCCTGCTGGCTGTTTTCTTAACCCTTCTTTTGTCTTTTCTTTGTGTAACTGTACGCGTTCTGTTTCTCTCCCGAGTCCAACTGGGGAGCCATTTCATTCCTTTAGTGCAGCTTAGCGAGAGACTGTGTCAAACAATAGAGAAGTGACTGAATTTACAACTAACTGATGGAAAACTAAATTATTGTCGCACATGATTTGATTACGTCCTCGTAGTCACGATGAAAGAGATCGATGGAAAGACGTTTTATTCTTATTTTTTCAACAAGGAGGCTCCCGAGGCTGCAGCCCTTTTATCAACTGACTCTAGCTCGGCTACTTTAAAAAAAAAAAAACAAAGAAAAAGTTTCATTCATGATGAGAGGGATTATTTTTTATTTTTTTTAAAAGACATCACATTAAACTGCAGTCGAGCACTTCTACACCGGTTGGGCAGGCTTCTCTGTCTCTCGGCTCTTTTTTCCCTTGTCGTTAAATAGTTTCCACCAGATCTTATGTGCACACTTTTTCGGGGGCGGGGGTGGGGACGGGGGGGCTTTGTAATCCATAAACTATGAGAATAAAATATTATACCACGTCCTGCGCGCACTGTTATTGACTGTTCTGTTGAAGGTTGTGTGTGATCAAGGTGATGTGTGTGTGAGAATTAGGCATCCAGAGGAGTGGGTAATTTCAGGAATGCCCATGCAATTTGATCAGACCGTACTGCTCTCATGGCCTGTACACATTGTAGCACATTAATATTATCAATCACAGAATGAAGGCGTTGTCTATAAATTACCTGATGGAGTACAGTCTCTTCTCTCTCCACAAGATGGCGACCCTGAGCCACTTTACCTTCAATCTTGGTTCTGCTTAAGTGTGCATTTTTTCTGTGTCCTCGAATGTCGTAACAGATTAAAAAACCTATTACTGCTCATGTCACATGTAAAATGTGGCTGGAACAAAAGCAGAAGGCTTGGATAACATCAGAATCCAGTCGACCTTTGTAATCATTTTTCTGGGTCAACTCTGTGGCAACGCACGCTGCAGGCTAAAACAGATGACCGATGGTAAGTATAAAGAGCTGCTGATGATGAGAAAAGAATGATGGAAAATTGGCGAGTTCAAAATGTTACATTACTGCCGGTGTTGTGTAGATCGGATGATATTGAACTTGGTGTTTTTTCTTCCTGAAACCAGCAGCTTTTCTTGCTTGCACAGCTTCACAGTAAGCCTCCTGTGTGGTGACCCCTCTCTGTAGTGACCCCCCTCTGTGGTGACCCCCCCCTCTGTGGCTCCACAGAGTCATACATCACAACTCTTAAATACCTGTGTTCCCCTCCCCAGGTGTAGATCTTTCACCAGTGGTAACTGCCATCAGGGCCGGCCCTAGGATTTTGTTGGCCCCCAAAACAAGATTTTGTTTGTGGCCCCAAAACACTACCAGCTCCATCACATATCACACAAATTACTTGTAACTGAAAGAACATACACACGCACCCATAATAGAGAAGACAAACTTCTTATTTTATGTGAAAAGGATATATTTAAAATATACTAATATTCGAGCAGTCAAGAAACATGCAAGTATTTAAAATAATAAATAATAAAGTCAACATGTTTAAACTACAAAAGCAGCAGCCGGAACACTTATATGGTGATACAGTTTTCAGCCACAACGCCCAGCCCTAGAGCACATACGATCTTGAAAACATACATTTGCTTCCTCCGGGGGACAACTTATCCGACGAAGGTTTTTACCAACTGTGGCTGGAACATTTCCATCAACAATGAATGCAGTCCACTCAGCTCTTGCGTCCTCTGATGCTGGGAGTCGATGTACAGACTTATGTTGGTCTGTACATCCAACAACAGAGCAAACATTATTATATCTTTTGGCCATGCCCGCGGTCGTCGTTTGCTTGCGGAGAGGAAATGATGGCGTAGACGCGATCTGTTTTTCCGCACTTCAAGGGGGGAGGTGCTGCTCAGGTTGGGGGCGTGGTCGCCCCAGTAGCAGGAGTCAACTTACGTCACTTGACGCCCGGGCTGTGAACGGCTCGTTTACAGACCGTCTGCACGATCAACCCAAACCACGAATCAACGACTCATTGTTTTCTTTTCAGTCTCCGTGGGCTGGCAGACACCCCAGATGACCAAATATAGGTGGAGGCTGAAAAGGTGCCTGGAGCTTAATATGGGCCCTTGAAGAGGCCCCGAAAGGCGTTGTTTTTTTCCCGACTTATCCGCCAAAGTGAATTAATAGATAACGATTATGATCATTTCTTTCCAGAGGGGGAAGGGGGGGGGTCTTCCTCATGCAGATGGCTGTTGTAGATGTCGCTGAGAGGTGGAGTGGCTGCTAGCCCCTCCCCACATGCTTAGATATGTTTCAAGACCATGTGAGGTCGGCCGAGATGTGGACTCCCAGGAACTCGACACACTTCACCCTCTCTACCTTCTCCTATACAGAGGGCGGAGTCTCAACCCTATTGTTATTTATCATTTCAATTCATTTCTGTATAGCACTAAATCACCATGTGCATTATCCCGAGGCACCTTGCAGAGTTAAGTGGAGACCTTACAATATTATTAGCGACAATCCCAACGGTTCCCACAGTGAGCAAACGCCTGGCAACAGAGGAGAGAAAAAAATACCTGCCTTCATCAACCGCCACACAGCGGCTGGAGGTGCGGCACCGGGCGAACGCTGGCTGGTACGTTATTTATTCATCAGTCTCGCTCCAACAGTAATGAACTGAATATCCTGATTTCATGTTACATCATATTATAGCACTGGCAGAAATCTCACAGACAGACCAAAACGTATCTGCATGGGGACTGAGAAAGACTTTTTTTCAGTTAAGTATATGCTATTAATATTCACCCCACAAACTGTGGTAATATTACTCCCCTAATGCTGCTTGTCATTGTTGTGCGCTAAACAACTGTGTTTCTTTTCCTCTTTTAACATATCAAGCACCAACATTTTTGATTAATTGCAAGAACAAGCAAATGTGCGAGTTAAATTATTCCTTCTTTTCTGTAGCTCCATACCAAACCAACTCCTCTCTGTACTTTTGCGCCGGTCAGCAAAGGCCCCTTTCAGATTTAGAAATCAAATATCCTTGTTGCACATACTCCTGGACTGCTCATCGTGTATTCAAAGTTTTCCGAAGAAGAGAGCCCCCCGAGACTTGTTTTCTAGTTGATATATTTGCAGCCATTAGTGCAGAGATCACCGTATGTGTCTGGTAGAGCTGCTTCATTTCTCCTCACGCTGTTCAGTATACTCGGAGGGCACGGGCGCGGCGGAGACTGCAGTCCACCACTCTCATTACAGACCAATTTACAGCAGTTCTCCACTTCCTATTACGGCCGCAGCGCGAGCAGAGCAATAAATACACATGGACATCGTCCTCACTTTATAACGTGATTCGCGCCTCAGACTGGACCCATTAGTTTTTGAGATTAGTCTGACCTGAGATAATACAGACTTTAATGATTTCATTCATTCATTTTTATCTGTCTGGCAAACAAATTGATTATGCGCTGGAAAAATTTCTTCCATGTGTGGAGACGGTCAGTTCGATCCATCAGTGGAATGACTCTCTAATGGAGACCTTAGGTATGGAGCTTTCTTTTGCTGTAGGATCAATAACTATGATATAACATTTTTCTTTTTAAATTTAAAGCGTTGCTTATTTTGTTAGTGAATGTGCACTACAAATTTTATGTTTTGCATTTGGTATTATGCCATTTATTGAAAGAGAATAGGGGTTTGGACTAGGTTTGGGTTGGGAAGCATGTAAAGGTGCAGTTGTGTGTTTTCTGATATTTTATTGATGATGTCTCATAGATTTGCCAAATGATGTTAGTATACAAATAAAAAAGGGGGAAAAGAGCATACTTATTGACTCATCTTCGTCGGTATCCTCTTTATTATTTATATACCTGTATTAATGATTCATGTTATTGAAGATGTCATTTTTATTTTCATTTTCCTCTGTTTTTCTGAATTGATTTTTCTTTCAACTCTATAGTCATATATGTCCTTTTGACTGTTTACAGCAATGATATATTGTATTTGAAAATCCCATTGGTTTAAATATTGCATCCAATAATTAATCGTAATATTTCTGACACATCCAGATGCTCTTATTCGTGAAAGGAGAAAGGACAAACTGCACTATGTCCTCGTTCTGTTCAGTTCAGCTGAAGTTGATGTGGGGCCTCAGCAGTCTGACTTAGACAGATCACGTGTGAGTATTGTTTTAAAACAGACCTAAAGAAATGTGAACCCTATTCTCTCCAAAGGGAAAAATCAATTCCCAAACTCGCTCCTCACATTAAATGACACATCATTCTTTTCTGTGTTTTTCCCGGCAGATAGCTGAACACTTCCAAATAAGGCAGCCCTCTTAAGATATACTCTCATCCTTCTTCTTCATATTACGTTAGGGTGGACATGTTTCCAACGAGCACTCTGGAACAAGATTGAGCCCCTTTTTGCCCTCGGGGCAGCGTCGACACATTGCACTTCACATCACTCCTCAAACCCCGATAGGCTTGATCACTGTCACCTTCTATAACAACCAGTGTAATCTCTTCCCACGGTGATTGATAGATCCCCAGAGCTGCTGCCTCCAGTCCCTCGGCGTCGGCTCTCATATATCGCGCGGGTTAGAGGTCATCCTCAGCTGCTCTTTGCCTCCTCTGTGCTCAGTTTGCTCTCCTCGGGGGATTTTTGCGAACGTCTCCTCGCACGCTGAGCGTGGAATCGGCCGCTCATCAGTCAGTGTGTGTGTGTGTGTGTGTGTGTGTGTGTGTGTGAGGGTCCCCTTTGCCAGCAGTGTCCTTGTGGGACATGGGTAACTGTGCTGATTACCTGTCAGACTATATTTATTGCTGTCACTTGTTCATTTATGTGCCCCCCCCCAATTAGCCCTGGCTCCCCCTCCACCCCACCGTTGCTTCCTTCTCTCCTAGCCCCCCCCCACCCTCTTCTCTCCTCACCTCACCTTTTTCTCCCCCCTTTTTTTCTTCTCTCCATTGCCCACCCTCCTCCCTCCGTCCTTGTCCTCCGCCCTCCCCCTTCCCACTGACCATTTAGACCCCCGACATCATTGACTCCCCGCTTCTCCCTCTCCCGTCATCACAGTCAGCGGGGGATACATTAAAGTGACCGACCTCCCCTCAAAGCCAGGGTTGACTTTGTAAAACTTATGATTAACCACGGAGCAGACGGCCGGTGCCTTTGGAAGTTTGCATCATTTAGACGCTTCATCGACGCGTGATTGTGAGACTCCGGCCTTCGGTTATCCTTTCTACTTTTGATTTGTTGGATTTGATGTGTGCGGGGTTGGCTCATCAACATAAATACTCTATGTTGATGAGCTATCAATCGTTTAATTTAATGTCACTGGTCCACTCAAAGCCCAGAGGCCTTGACAGCAAAACCCCATGAAAACGTTACTGTTTATAGTCCCATAACGTGGGAAGTGTGAATACTGCAAAGAGTATTCGCACATTAGTAAACGGCCTTTGAACTTTCTTCTTGTAATCTGACTATGAGCCATGGTTTCTTTCACGAGCCCAACATTTTCGGTCAAAGTTACAGAACAGTTGTGGAACAGTTTTGGTGATTTCACATAACAGATATTTGTCCGTTTAAAGTGAATAAGGCTCTGTTGAAAAGTATGCAGCATTACGATCACGTGTTTCTAAGTACCGATGACAATTAACAGAACCGTTGAATCAAAATTGGTTGACTTTTTTTAATTTTCACATTTTTTATCTCGCCTTTTTTAATCACAGGACGACTTGTGCAGAGAGTACAGAACAGAGTGGCTTGTAGTGACCAACCCTCATAAACTATTCAAATCAAAACGCATCCTCTCTACGGCAGTGAAGCACCACCAAATAACAATGGACAAGCTCACAGTTTGAATTGCCTTTCTGCAAGTGGCCGTGTGCATCTTTTATTTGTTTTTTTGGTCTATTTCCCAGACTAATCTGTGTTTTACAGCCGGGGGAGTTCAGAAAGTTTCATTTCCAAACACTGATGGCCCATCTTTTAAATGACTTGCATGCAGCACGTACTTATTAAAACATCCAGTTATTTTTGTGAATTGATGACTTTTTGCCCCCAAGCTGAAAAAAAAGTGCACATCCTCATATAATTGTCTGTATAGACATAACCGAGGCAAGTGTACGGGGTGCAATTCAGAACAGATTTCTTCACCTGTCAGTCAGGCGAATGTGACCTGATATACACATGCTTATTTATACATGTATCTCAGCCCTGATTGTGTGAAAGATGATGATGACATATCATGCATACATAAATACATATTGACATAGACACGCACGGAAATAGATGGAGGGTGCAGTTGCACACAATACATCTTGGATTAAGTTAGTTATGGCTTGTTAGTCTGTGTCAGAGAGTGTAACTGTAAAGACTCACCACGGGGGGGCGCTGTTAGCCAGTTGTCGAACCTATCGGTGGAGTTCCATCCAAAGCGGGCTGCTTTCATCCCAGTGTGAATCTAACACAGATCCATGAGCAAAAAAATTCCTGTCCGGCATGCACCCGGAGAGGAAATTAGTGCTTGGTATTTGACCTCAGGTAAGACTGTGAATACTACTGAGGGTTTCTCAATAAGAGTTATAAAACCAAAATTCAAAGTGGTCAAAGCTTGCGTGTATTCGAAAATTGTTGTTTCACGCTCCTCGGTCCGTTGCACAAATCTACAAAGATGTCACAGTCAATGTGAAGTGTGGCGCTCTCGAGAGGTGCTGTGGATTTGGATCACACCTCTACAGTGTTACCACGGCTCACACTCGAGGAGTCATTCATTCTATTCAGGGACCATGTCAAAATGTACAAATTATGAACATTAAGAAAGTAACTGATGGGTGAAACTGGCATATTAATAGGGGTACGTGTGTTTGTGTAAACACACACACACACACACACACACACATCGTCCTACATTGTCCTTCATGTGCAGTCACACAGTTGCTGTGCGGTCTCTCTGCTCTCAGATGGAGGGAGGTTTTGAACACCTCCGTGCAACGCAGTGATTAATTGTAGGTGAGATGTGTGGCATTTTCCTAACCTTTCAAAGGAGTGCTATAAGAAGGTCATGCGTTTATGTGTCACGTCAACACGTCACCTCCTCTGGCTCCCCTTGTGGCCTGGCTTCCTCACCGGGTGCCTGACCTGTACATTCTCACAACATACTGCCCATCTCTCCACCGTGACGTCACCGTGATGGCCGCTGCAGCCCGCGCAGAACGGGGCTGAAAGCTTCAGGTGTAGTACGTAGGACCAGCAATCCGCTCATTACACGCCAGACCAGGAGAACGAATCCAAGCCATTTTTTAAAAAAAAGCCGAGCTGACAGTGTTCGGCAGAGGTACGTTAATGGAACTGAAAATGGCACGACATTGTACCCCATCGCTGAACTTTAAATGTTAATGCTTAATAACACTAAATAGCGGAGAAATCCTCAGACAGCTTGGAGGACCATTAGACCGGACCAACTTAGCCCGCTGAGAACAATGGCCAATTATCTCGGGGGTAATTGCATGGCAGAGCTCTTATTGTTTTAAAAAGTCGCAGCATTTTTGCACGACTCATGGGGCTCTGAGTTGCTTTGTGCGTCTGAGGAAGGTTTTACTTTGGCAGGATCATACATTTGCATGACTGTGACCACAGGTGGCAGTTACAGGATAACGCTGATTTCTCAAGCATAGTGAGGCAGTAGCTGTTATGTATAGAAGAGTCAGTAACGTTCACTTAACATAGCCACCACAAGATACCAGTCATACCTGTGCTGTAAAAACTACACACTGTATAAAGGATGGCAGCCACTTTTTCTTTTTTTTTGAAATTTCATTTCAAAGATGTATCTAAATATTGTACCAGACAACATATGGTCCAAGCCAGTCCAAGAATATTGTGTGCATTATAAATGTAATACCTGGCTTTGTTGTTAGCAGAGCTGCACAGGAGTGTCAATTCCCCAACTATATCCACACCAATACTATACCATAAGCCTGTAGAAAAAGGCTTTGATTTTATAAAAAGTAATACCCTTATTGCCATTGTACATGTGAAACAGGATGCTGTTTGCTGTATCAAGCTGTGGCGTTATGTCATCACATGAATAGATGAATGATCTGCTCAATGTGCAGTCCAATCAGCAGATCACCTCCCACCTTACACTACTTTGATTTGTAGCACAACCTATATGTTGTATGATTGAGCTTTTGGAAACTGAGGACAACATTGAACATTTGTTTCAAGCCATGTACTTCATGGCCATTGAGCAGCTTTGCCTCGTTTTGCTCTCCGTCTTCTTATTATTTATATTAGTTATTTTGTTGTCCATCATTACCTCTGATTAAAATGGTCGATCTACCGATTTGACGGGACATGGATTTGCCTTCGCTCGATCGTATCCATTTTACCTCCCCTTATCGCTCGTCCTCCTCTCCGTGTCTGCGATACACAAATGTATTTCTTGGAGAAACCCAAAAGCTTTTAAGGGAGAACGCATCTTAAAAAAAAAAAAGTCTCGGCAGTTGTCCTGGGTCACCGAGCCAGGAGGCGGTGTGGGCAGCATCGATGATACACTGCACTCAGCTGTGAGAGTTTTTGGCCTCTCTGGCAAACACGTCTCTTTAGATTAGAGCTAGACTGGTGATTCACACACTGGCGAGGCTGAACCAAGGCCACGGGTGGAAATGGAAAGAAAAGATCTAAGTAATTATCTCTCAAGTTTGCTTTGCTTTGTGTGTGTGTGTGTGTGTGTGTGTACTTCCTGATCATTTGACGAAACAATGTTCAATGCTTAATCTTTGAGGATGTTTTGGTTGAAGCTGCCACCGCAGCAGTCTAATTCAGAGTGGGTTGGATTAGAATGTTGTCCCGATGCCAAATCACAGGCCCGCACTACAATAGCCGGTTTGATTGGAACAATCGATTGGAACAAGAAAAACACTTCAACATCACAGCGCGGAGCTGCTCCTGAAGCGGTCGCCCACCTTTGACCTGCCGGCACTCAGCATGGCTGCACAACATGGAGCTCAGTGGATGGGAAGGACGGTTTAAGGAAGTGTAAAAAAACAACTTACAGGGTCTACTGTTTGAGTCTCTGTGACTGAGAGCAGTGAGGAGAGAGTGCTCTGGTGTTTTAAAGCTTTTTCACTCCGTCAAGAAAAATGACTGATGATCTGACAATCTGGCAATGAGTTGGTATAAGATCACTATTGCACTATAACTGGCCTGAATAAAAAAAAAAAAGTGTTTTGCTGATTCACATCAGGTCACAAAATTGTAGGGCACTTGCTGTCACGCTCAATTCCTTTCTTTGGCAAAGACACCTGAACACAGGATTCCTCACTTTCCCTCGGTACAAATTGAAAAGAAGAGAGTAGAGACAAGAAGAAGAACACACCTTGGACCTGAGGGGGAACCCCCCCCCAACATGTTCTCTACAGCAGTGATTCAGGATGAAAGCAGTTGCAGTGTTGTAATAATGCACTGATTATCAAATGGAGTTTGTAGTAAGTAAGATGGCTCAGGTAAATTAAGTATTGATCCCCCCCCCTCAACTCGGAGCCCTGCAGGACAAATGTGCACATGTGAAAGGAGGAGTAGAGGAAGAGGTGGGGGTGGGGGGTCTGTTCCTTGTGTTGAGGTTTGCTTTCTCTTCCCTTTCCCCTTGTTAAGCGGATCCCTCTCTGGTGTCCACTACATCACGAGGACTGGGCCTAAGATGTGGAGGCCATCTGTCTGGAAACAGCTGAGTACGAATTTTACTTTTCGGTGTAATTTGCCCCCATAATCCGTGTTGATGAGGTGAACGAGTCATCACTGTCTCTTGAAAAGCTGACGGGTGTAAATAACACTGTGAATCTGGCCCAGCAGCCAATGACAGCCTGCTCCAATTCCGTATTCTTCTCATGTAACGAACACAAAACAAAAGCTGAACCAGGGGCTCAAGGTAAACCCTGAATTTATGCTCTTCTAAATCTACCTTATGGCCCCAGAGCGTACACACCACACATGAAAAATGGTCCGGTTGCTAAGTTGCCGGACTTCCTCAAAGATCCCATCATCCGCTGCCTGCAGATGTTTGGTTCTGGTCATTCGTTTGAAGTATCAATAACAACATATGGGAATCGGGGACTTGAATGGATGCTCCCAATACACGGACAGCACCATGCATGAAAGGAAATGCTGTCTCATTACTTACAGTACACAGCCACAATCTTCCCGGACGCTATGTAGTGGCAGCCACGGTGATTTAGAAATTGACAACAGCCAGAGGAAAGGAATGGCGAAATCCCAGGATTTGTACCACGGCGAGAAGACGACTGTGGGAAACAGCAATCGTCGCACCCCCTCCCCAAGACACTCCATCCTTTACTCGGAGACCCGGGGAGGAGTGCGGCTCATCTCCTCAGTCTCACCACTGTGGTGCTGAATAAATAAAAAGAGCATCACCGCGAGGAATGTATTACTCTGTCCACCTCTAACTTTCCTCATGGTCCTCATTATAACTAATCCCGTCAGTGGCTGCCTGTGGAAGACAATCCTGGCTGCGTTGGGCAACGACGCCGCTTCTGTGTGTCTGTCTGCCATATGCACGTCAGTACATACAGTTGTTGAGAACAACATGTCGGAGCAGGGCGTAAGAGTATTTGAATGCACAGGACCTCTCGGTGATACTTTGGATTTCAGTGGAAGTATGATCATTATGGTGCACTCGTAAAATAGTTATGGTTAGTGATAAACACTGCAATTATAAGTATAATTATTCACCTTCTGGACCCGGAGTCTATGTCCATTTTTACATACAGTCTATGGTGTAAACTCAGGTTTTGACTTTTGAAATTGACATGGAGCGTCCAAATGCAATGTTTACTTTTGTGTCAGATATATATACCCATTTTATTTGTGGAAGGATGCCACACATGCAGTTTTGTCCATTGCAGATTTTGAAGTGGCTAATGAGTGACTGAAAACACCCCACATCTTTTCACTTGGCCACACGTTTACCCCAACACCTGCAATGGTTTTAAATTAACATGAAGGGAACACTGCTTGTTTTTGTAAATAACCGTCCCAGTTGGAGACAGCTTGATATTCTAAAGATCTAGAGAATCGCCTGTGCCGACTCTTTGTAAAGTGTGAACAAAGGCGACAATAGAAGCAATCTCTCTCAACAGCTGCCTCGTCTCCTTGTACCTCATTTGAAATGCAATCCGTCCTCGGTGGGCATGCAGCAATTCCAACCTTGTCTCCTAGAAATGACATTTACGCACAACTAAACTGCAACAACAAATGTAATCGCTGGCTAGATTATGCCGTTGACAGGAGCCGCTCGGGCTGGAAAAAACACCATTTTGATTCGGAAAAGATTATGGTGTTGGTTAAGTCACTTTAAGCATACACTTTAATTATGTCGCAGCCGCGACAAACGGATTCTAGACTTCATGTGATTTAGACAGAAAACACGTATGTTACTGATACATTCAGCATCAAATCATTTGCATCTTGCCCATTCAAATTAAAAATTTGCAACATATCTTAAAGCTACAGTGTGTAATATTTAGAAGAATGTAATCACAGAAATTGTATATATTGTCCATAACTGGGTGTTCATATATGTATAATCACCTGCAACAAAGCACCGACATTAGAGTGACAAGACCTCCGTGTAAATCGGCATGTTTGCTACGTCGTGTTGTGCTGCGTTCCGGTTCCACTGCGGCTCGTGAGGTCGTAAAAAAAATCACCACCCCGACTTCCCGGGGTCCGAGATCCGAGGTATATTGGAACGCCGGTTGCAGAAAACGGTCCAGAATACATCAGAATCACGTTGAATTTCCAGCGCTGCGGGAAATGTTGTCCCCTGTCGGATGCTCAGTTGGTCGCGGTTTGCAACTTTACCACCAGATACCAAATTACACACTGGGGCTTTAATGTTAATTGAAAACACAATCTGGTCCCAATTATGTTTCTTACAAAGTGCATTATCTATTGCAATTGTATGGAAATGCCTTTTTTTCGGAGACAGGGCTAAACATTCAGCCAAGGCCAACAGAGTTGACTCCAGTTTGTGCCTCCAACATAATCATTCGACACTTTAACAGTGATGATTACATTGGAGTCACAGTTACAGGCCTTTTTTATTTCTAAGATAAATTCTTTTAATGGCACAAACTCGTCCAGTCTTAATTGACATATCCTTGGACGCCTCGCCATGAAAATCCAAATGTGGCTGAACAAGGATATTCGATGGCACCTTGTCACATCACACACACTGTTTGGACCCCAGACCTTCAGACCCACTTTATTTCTGTTTGGTGCTGAAAGCACACACTGGGAATCTGAGGCCTAAGATGGGAATTTATGGTTAATTATCATCATGGTGATCCAATTTTATCACACCCATGCCGCTTGTTCTATGGCTATGCATGCATAGATAGACCTGCACTACACACACACACACACACACACACTCACACGCTCACTTGCCAGTGCACACACTCAGTTCCGTTACATCATTTAAATGGTTTAATATCAGAGATTTATTCTTCTACTTATGATTGAACTTGAGCGTTCTTCGTCGGCAAGCTCTGCATCCTGGGTGATGACTCTTGCTGCGAGTATTGACTGCGCTGCACACAGAGCCGTGAGTTCACTCCTTGACACCTCCTGTGTGGAAAAATGTGACCAGAATCACACGAGATCCTGACACCAAATCATTTTTTTTGCCGTCAGAGTCATTTTGCTCACCATAATTGGTCGGGTTTGTTTTAATCAGCACAGTTACAGTTGACAGACTTCGAGCTTCCCCCTGCAGACAGACGGTATGATCCCTGCGCCGTTTCAGTCTCACAAACCATTTTCCAACCAATTTACTGGAGATAATTAATTAAGGAGAGAAGAGAAAGAAGGAACCAAGTGAAAAAGCGGGTGCTGCACGTTTGTTTGAGTTATTTTCTCCTGTTGCTCCCCCTCTCTGGGCGACACTCAGACCACCGCTCGCTCAAGCGAAAAGAGAAAGGGGTGCAGCTTCCACCTCATTTAATGATCGCTGTCATTACACAGTGCCACCTTTGACCCCTCTTTATTCAAAGTGCCACACGTTTATTTCGCTGCACAAATCACAACAAGTTATAAAAGCCATGTATCTTTGTCTCCCCCCCATCGACAGCAAAATATAAAAAAGCTTAGTGGAGGCGGGATCTCATTTTCTTGGCTGCCTTGGATACGCCAAAATCTTTTTTTGTAGCAAACAGACAGGGGTTGATTAATTAGCCCTGATTAAGTCAGACCTATTACGTTGGATATTTAATCACACATGAATGCATGTCTCGCTCAATAATCAATAGTTCCGTGTCGTCACGTGACTTGGATGCTGGTGCGGCAGCAATGCCTGGGAAACGCTGTAGTGTTTATTGAGGTGAGGATTTACGACCTCCCCCCTTTTTCTGACCAGAATGGAGGTAGAGAGAAAGCCGCATGTTACCTCTACCCCTTTGCACCATTGTTTGCAGGTCGTGTACCCTCTATGCACAGAGGTTTGAGTCCGCTTGCCTGTGTTGTTCTCAGTGGTGAGTATTGGTGTGGAAGGACGAACGATTCCTAACTAATGGGCGGGGGCCTACAACCTGGCAGTGATGAATGGTGCTGCAGCCCCTCGGTGTGGTTTTAGGATTATCGCGGTTGTGGCTGGAGGAGTGGAGGGCTGAAGTGACCCTGGCTGTACTCAAGCATGTTCTCAGCCCATGAACCCTGTCTATTCCTCAAGGCTTTTTTCCCCCTCAGCCCTCTGTGACGGGCAGGGCAAACGTGGCAACAAGCCAGGTTCTCTTCACATGACCGTCGGGCAGCAGGACTGGCCGTCCGCATCACCTGAAGCCGATTTCGTTATCACCAGGGCTCAGGGCGTGTTACGATGGCAGATGTGACTGATCCAGGTGTTACGACACAACTTAAAGTGTTTATGAAGTGGCGCGACGAGAGGAGTGCTTAGCAGTTGAGAGTAGAACAGAGCTGAGGTCAATGGGTGACTGCGGATCTCTGCCAAGATCCTCTCCTGCCAGTGGCAAGAAGCCTTTTGTCCACTGCCAAAGAGTCACGATGAGAATAACGATGCTTTGCCTCTCCTTTTTTTATTTGGGCTCATTATCCCGACCCGTCTGTCACAAGATCCGTAACCCCAAGCAGTCCAATTAGAGAGGAAGCCTTGCGTTTCATTTCTCATAAACTTTTGTTCTCCACATTGTCTTATTCTTTGCCCCGCAGAGGAATTGAAATGGATATTATAGATACCAATGAAATAAATGCGATGCACAAGGTAATCCCTGAGGCGCAGTATTAGTTTAAATGCTGTCGTACACTTAGCCTACGCTTAGACTTAATGAGCCTGTGCAACCACAGGAACTTATCCTGGAAACCGGGGAGCTTTTCACAGATTCAGGTTGCATTTACCTGCATTTTGAACCCAGTTCTGCTTTCAGATTCAACAAGCTTCTGTTCCCCAGGTAGTAATTTCCAACGACCCAGGAATAGTCAAAGGCAGGCTTCGAGGCAGCTACAACTTGTGTTTCAGACTGAAAAAACAAACAAACACTGGATGTGAAAAGTGTCAATATGAGGAGTCGTGGTGTGATTTGAATTAAATGTTATCGACCTGGCGGAGAGTTCTGTGCACTTCCCCGGGTCCCCAAGTAGGAAGGTTATACAGTTGGGCCCTGTTCAGTCCATGCAGTTCTAAGGCATTCGAAATGCCAGCAAGAATTCCTATTCCAAATGATACATGATAATAATAAACTCCTCATCATCTCAGACATCGAAGGTAAAACACGTTGTTGGGGGACCATTCAGTGACCCTCGTGCCCTGTATGGAAGCATTTGCTATTGTTACTTTGTATCATTAACGTTTTTCCTTTAATTTGTCATCCATCTGTGTCTGATCATGGCCACTGAGGTACTGTACTTAAGAGAGCTACTTGAGTATTTCCTTTTCATTGTACTTGTGCTTGTACTTTGGTTTTGACTCCACCACATATTAACTTACACTAGTTGCTTTTGCAGATACAGATTTACCATACAAAACATGTGATGTCATTAAACAGATACAAAGTGATTAAAAGCAACATCAGCTCACACCTTTACAGGATGAAAATGCTGCATATACATTACTGGATTTGTAACAATTACCCAATGATATAGTATATATTATACACCAAAAATGTCATGTGATGGAGTATTTATATACAGTACTGTTGCTACTTCTTTTCTGTGTATTTCCTCCACCACTGCATTTAGCAGATCGTATAACTGATGGATACTGGTGACCGCTTTGGAGGTTTAGGGAATTTAATCTACTGTCGCCTTGATAACCTGCATTGCATTTTAGCTTTCATCTGCCCTTATCTTGTGAGTGCTTAAGGTCTCTGCATGGCTACATGTCCGCTGAAAAAAAGGTGCATACCTCAGACCACATGTCCTTATGTTACCTCAGAGTCTGCAAAGAGTGAAATGAATACCGTGGTTTTATGGTAATGTCGGCCGGTCCACCGATTTGGTCCAGACTGATGGATTGTCATTAAATTCATGCTTCCCAGATTGTGTGCACACTGGTTAACCCTTTGCAATTCTTCTCGTACCAAGTGAAGTCCTTTTGGGTAAAGCCTCGTCAAACACCACTGAAATGTGTTATGCACATCCATGATTGCCCGACATTTCTGCTTCATGGCTGTCCCTCTCTTCTGTGCTCGGTGTGTCAGTCAATACACAGCAAATATAAATGTTGGGGGGAGGGGGGGCGAACCATTTTTTTAATATGTGTGCCTGATGTGAGATATGTCTCGGAGGAGGTTGGTGGGAATGGGAACTGGTGCACAAGTAGTAGCACAGCTTCCCGTCAGGAGTTTTTGACACATCCTTCTTAGTGAGGAGGGGTGAAAGAGGGAAGTGATGCAGAGGGAGAGGGACCTCTCGTAGGATTGCTACATATTATACTTTTGGGGGCCAGTGGTGGTGGGATGGACGGCAATTCCAGGAGGCATCCAGTGACAAGAATGAAAAAGTGATCAGAGAGGTTTAGACCCGACTTTCAAAGTCATTGGATCACGGTGCAGTTCTCACTACATGACTTGCCGTCTTGTAATGGAGAGTATTTCTGTCATCGTTGAGTTCATACTACACAACTGAGTGGTGACAGGGGTCACACGCTTAATCTTTCCCCAGGAGAAAATAAGTCATCTGGAGAAATGTTTAATTCAACGCCAGGTGTAATGTGTTTCCTAGGAGCTAGTGACAGCCCCATTCAGATGACTCAGTCTTTGTTAAGCCAGAGCACAGCAGCAGAGTGCTGCAGCTGCAGAAACTCTGCTGTGTTTTACCTGTTCCGTCTAACATTTCATTTAATCAGGATCATCGCCACTTACTCGAGCTAACTGCTGATCTTGTCCACAATGGCACCTCATAATGAAGTATTGACTTCGAGGAAATAATTCATGAATGGGACTTTGCAGTGCTCGGGGCAAAGTTATGACCTCCTAATGTGACAGTGAATTCACAGGTAGCCAAACCTCACATATTGCATCATTACCCTCTTAATTGATTCCTGCTGTTGCCCTTGACTTGATTTGTGAGAAATTGTGTGGCTGTCATCTCTTTCATGTCCAGTATCAGTAGATGTTTCCAGTGACTGCCAGTTAGTGATTCTGCAACAGTGAAGCGAATGGTAGTCATTACACTAAAACGAAATGATTTATATATTTATAACCAGGCAAAAACTGAGATTAGGTCGCGAACAAGGCATCATTGGCATTCATCAGGACAGTGGTGTCCATTACAAGGGAGGACAAAACTGTATAAACATTGCCTTATCTCTGACAGGGCTTTGGAAAAAAAAATGATTTAGCTCACCGATTTTTCATTCACCAGCGCAAGTAAAATGGAGCATAGGGCTGATTTATGACAAACAAACAAACAGTAAAAGACACGTTGAAACCTGACGTCAGAGGTGTCAGAGGGAACCTGGAGAAAGAAGGATGGTGCAGATTCCAGAGGTCAGATATGAAGATGAAGACTCTCTTGTCTCACATCCTTCTGAAATAATGGAATGTATTACTGTATGTGCCCCCTGGACCCCAAACTGATCAAACGTGAACGGAAAACAACACATTGAATACTTTTTCGTTCTATCTCTCCGGCTTGTTGTCCAGCTGTCTGATGTGGTGATCCGGTTCAGTGTCCTGAATTAAAGCGAGTCCGGCAGTGTTGAGGACCCAAGGGTTCCTCTGACATGCCGTGTAAGTAGCCAAGGCCTTTGATGGAAGACTCTTATTTTCTTTTATGTTTATCTTGAAATCTTATTGATGGGCTTTCATTCATCCAGTACATACTGGACTGGACAGGAAGGAATGGAGGGACGGCAAGAAAGAGGCAATCAAAGAGAGAGAAAGAGAGAGGGGGCAGGTGGACAAGAGGAAATTGACCAGTGAAGACTTGAAATCACTCCATTGTACATAAACTGTTATTGGTCTCACACAAGTTCTAGTAACCATTTGTCTGCAAAGGCGTGTGAAGTGCCATTTTCCTCAGTTGCCAGATTTTTAGATTTAACGCCTTGACCTTGTTGCGTCTCAAGCAGGGTGTCGTTTTACCTTGATATTTAGAAATCCTGCAGGCCATGTGATTCATACTTTTCCTTTGTGTAGTCATCACTGGTTGACATTTGGGAAGCTCTCAGTTTCTCCAAGTTATTCTGCGGTATTCATTTGGGCCCTGTGGTTTTTCGTTACTTGATGAGCACCGTTCCCAGCGCCACTCAGGGGAAATTTATCAGCCTCACATTGATTTTCAAGACGTTCCATCAAATCACCTGCAAAAGAAAAAATTATCTTACGCATCCCTGTGAGGCCTCACAAAACACACGATTTTGGTGTCTGTCAGAGTTTAACCTGCTGAAATACTCTGAATTGGGACTATTCAATTAAACCTAAACCTCCATTTGTGGGGCCACATGATGAGGGGCTACACATTTCTTAGTTATCCATGTTTGCTATCACAGACTCAGTGGATCACTCACTATTTTCATTACTTTATCTAAAGTTACTAAAATTACAAAACTGATTGACTTAAATGTTAAATATAAGTTTATGACTAAAACAGATTAATTTGACTAAGATAAGACTAAATTCCCCAGACTTTAAGTGAAATAAAGTTGACTAAAAAAACAAGATGAAATTGAATACATCTCATAAAAAAGTCAACAAGGGCATTCGTCACAGGACAAAAATAAATAAATAATAGCAGTATTGACAGCAAAAGTGTCAGTGACCCATGCAACTGCACTCCTGTCACCCTGAAAAAAATGGCAAATGATGACCTCATCAGATGTTTAAGCACGTTTCTATTACACTGAGATCAATGCATGAACAAAATTCATGCTCTACAGGATCAGTGCTTTTCTGCTGGGCTCGGCCTCTGCTGCATGTGATGTCAATCTGGCATCACATCCATGTTGTCCAGTCAGCTTTTTACAAATTTGTCTTGCTCATGACACATGTATTTCTTCAGCTCAATGAAAAACTGTATCCACTGTGGATACTGCACAAGGAGTGTAAAATTGTAATTTGAAGCATACTTTATCTATAAACATTAAGGGTGTGAAAAAGTGACAGTGCTAAATGAGTTGAATGGACTTAAAGCTGTCAGTATTTTCACATTAACAATGGATCTCATCATTGCTTTCTGTGAACGTGGTCAATTTCCACTAATGTATATAGTCTTTTAGCTCATTGTTTTGGTTTTCTGGCCAGTAAATTTTCTCTTTTGGATTCCTCTCGCTGCTCCCATCAGTCTGCCGCAGGAGGCAGCTGTTTTCAGTCGAAAGCTATACAAATCAAGAATGCACTGCCTCCCTCGTGTCAAATGGCAAACAGGCAAAGTAAGTGACAAGCTGGTGAATATATGGAGCATTTAGCAACGAACAAGACTGATATTTCCCTAGGGAGTTGGTGGAGAGCAAAACGGAGCTAAAAGGAGAGTGAATATTGGACTTACATTTGTCAAAAACATGACTCTAAATGACTGCTAATGTTGCTGTGTGTCCGCTGGATGTGTAAATCAGCAGTTATTTGCTTACGTATGAGTATTGATTCAGTCTTAATGAACAAACATCTCTCATGCAGACTCCAGTGTTTTGTAAGCCTAGCAGAAAAAACACCGGACAGAAAAGCCCGACAGCTTATTTTTGTCATGTCATTTATCAAAGATTGAATGACTGTCTAGACACAGAAAACTGTACATTATTTTTGACCAAATAAAATGTCAGTGGATATTTGTAAGACGTCAAAGCTGAAGACGTCAAACTCCATCAAATCAGCCAAGAATGAAGTGGGAGAAATGAAACCAAATACAATTTACCCTTTATCTTCTGGAAAATATACACAAGATTCAGACGCATATTATCATCTTACACTATTATACCACCTCGTATGAAATTATTTCAAACACAACTACAACAGGTAAATGTTGACAAGAAAGTTTAGATTGTGTCTGTCTCTCACAACATGAACCAATTTTGGAATGAAATGCATTTTACTGCGGTTATTAGTGGCACCAATGTTTTTTCGAAGGGAGGTCGATGGGAACAGAGGTGCATAGATGTACGTGACTTTGCAGGTGAACCGATCTTTGTTCACAACAGTCGGGTCTTGGACAGACACGTGATTCACGTCTTCACCGGCGAGAACAAACAGCTGCGGCGTCTCAAACAACACTGTCGTCCTCCTGCAGCCTCAGCCGGCCTTCATATGGCCAGGCAGCTGGCATATAAATCCCAGGAAACTGCCTTCTGCCGACACCCATGTGCTCATCAGCTGCAGGATCTATGAGCTTCACACATCCAGAGAGGCCTTTGCTAACAGCCAGAGCCCATAGGCCTTATTTCTCTGGCACAGGCTGCGTTTCGAAGGTGCCAGCTCATCTGATGGGAGTTGGCTGCTGATTCTGACTACCTCTCAGATTGTTTCAGTCCGACTGGGCTTTGAAGGGCACACCGCCAGCGTTTCTTTAAACAGCACTTTGGGGACTGTGATATACAAGGACTAAAACCTTTTTGTAACAAGTTCAATTTCTTATAAAACACAAAAGGGATCTGGGGAAAAAACAACAACTGCCATGATACAATCAGCTCAATGAACAGCACTGCGTTTTAGAGTTCAGTTTTCAAGGCAGAGATGGCAACAAACGTCAGAGCTTAATATGTTTTGATGCCTTGTAGGTGCAGCAGCAAATATGCTCCTCAGACAAGGACGGTATCAGACTTTGATAAACTGCACAGCGACACATTCCGAGACATTCCCTGTCATTTCCTGTTGTGACACATACTCCACACAAGTTACAGTAGTGTGTTTGCAATGTATATATATATACAGTATATATATATACTTGCTCGCTATTCTCTGAGGCTGAAATTAGCGCTGAATAAACTGTAAACCACTGTAAAAGTGCAGCGACGCTAACAGAGGGATTCTGACCAGGACGGGAACATGCAAACTCCACAGAGCAGGGAGAGACGTTGATTACAGACCTCACACTTTGAGGTGAAAGCATTAATCACTGTGTCACAGTGTTACTCTGCCGCCCCTTTGAGTCTTTTTTCCAATGTAGACAGTTTTCTACTCTCAGTTAGAATGTATCCTGTGCACCATTTATCAGTGCTGAAGGCAAGTTTGTTGACCTCCGTTGCCTTTTTTCAGTGAAATGCCGCCGTCATGCACATTGGCAAACAGTAGTTCACAGTTCAAGGTTAATTCAGAATGGCCTCATCTCACTCTATGACCTGAAATCTTTCTGCCAATCAACACAGTCTTCTGTGACTTTCTTTGGGGAGAAAAAAGATGCCATTAATCTCAGGTCTCACCTGTCAGACTCACAGAGGGGTGTTTGTGCAGGCAGGCTATACGTCGAACACACTCTCCCAGTCTCGAAGGACACACACTGTTACCCCTGCAGCTCCGACTTGTGCCCCTCCGTTAGGACACAGGCTTTCATATTACTGCTCCACAGTGCTTCAACACACGGTCAAATTACACTCACACTGTGCACTGTGAGGTTTATTTAGGGGGTGACAAACAGACAGAGCAGTGTTTTAAGAGCTGTATTAACTTTTAAATATGACACTGTCACAGGGATCAGAAAGTTGGGGCAATAACAGAATACAGAGTGATTCTACATAACACCGGTTCCCTGCAGGACCGACGAGCCTGAAACATCAGAAACAAGGAGTGAAAACTGACAGTGATTAAGTATTGTGGATATCTCTGCATGAAGTCATTGATTCTCTCTAGCTGTTTTCAGACATGGACTCCAGAAAATGTTTGAAAAATTAGGTCCGGACATATGCCATTTACCCGTGAAGAATCCAGCAGCAGATCGTCCGAGTCAGACACTTTCACGGAGCATTTCCAGAACATTCAGGTAAAGGGGTGGTGCCTGGACAGAGCACCCACTTGCACGTTGTGGATCTTCCAGAGAAGGGGCCGGCTTGAAAAGTTCCACAAGATGTCCGGAGCAACATTTTTGGACATTTGCGTTCTCACATACAGCCCCTCCGGAAAAGTTCGGGAAAAACTTCAACGCATATCTGAAAGCAGCTTCAGAGGGACTGGAATATCAAGATGTCAAAATGGCACCTGCACTGGCACCAGACTCACAGGGGACACCCTAAGTGTGTGAAGGAGCGGTATCGCAGGTCCTTCCTTCCTGCTGCTGTGAGACTGTACAACCAGCACTGCTCCAAATAGAACACTCTCACACACACACACACACACACACACACACACACACACACACACACAGGACTCAACCACTGTGCAATAACCAACTGTGCAATATTTATATTCGTTCCCCATGTGCAACTATTGCTACAGCTCTGTACATATTATTTATATTTTTATATATTTTGTACATACATACCGCTTTTTAAAAAATTTCAGTAAATTTCTTTCTATTCTGCTATTTCTTCTATATTCCGTCCACTGTGCTGCTGTAATGACCAAATTTCCCAATTGTGGGACGAATAAAGGAATATCTAATCTAATCTTACATGGTCCACCATGTACTTACACAAATTACCATGAACTAAATAACACAGCAAACCTGGGGGCAGGTGGAATTCAAGCACAGGAGTAGTGGTTGGTTTCTCAGCCTTAAGGCAAAATAATAATCATGCTGCCATGTGTAGTCTGCTGTGGAACTCTGATGGGCACTTGAATGTGATTGTGTACATAGGCAATGCAAAGAGAATGGAATGAACATGGGGTCAACACAGGCCCACAACCCTTTTTTTCTCGCCCCAGGGCCCTCTAGCGGGTTAATACACAATACACATTAAAAACTAAAGAGAAACTTCCACTCTTCCCTTCATCTTACTCTGTGTTCGCCCCAGTCATGAACAGAGTTGTGTCTCAAAACACACACACACACACACACACACGCACGCACACGCACGCACACGCACACACACACACACACACACACACACAAATAGAAACTTCCAGTCCTGGTCTTAAAAGTTCCTGTGGATAATTGAACTGGCTCTCTGAATAATGACCTCCCTGTGCAACTGTGATTTCGGTCTTCTATGCATTCCTTACTTTAAACCTCTGCCAAGATGCTATCTATCAAGACTAGCATCTGGGAATCCATCTCGTTATTACAGCTCATAAATCTAAGGGCTTCAAGTCAAATCAAAAATGTTTGTGCTGGAGTGATGTCAATCAAATGACACGGAGAGGGACTGTTTTAAAGTTTTATGTTGTACTTCTAACAATTCCGAGCTTTTCTTGCAAGAAATAGACAATCATGAATTGCTTGCTTCTGAAAAAACAGCCTGTCAGGGTGAAGTAAGGACGAGGAAGGATTTGAACCTGCACATCCTGCGGAACACCTGCTCCACAACGTCTCCTCTAAGAGATGATGTAGGCAAGGATTGTACTGCTCTACTCATCCAGCTAGCCTGTAGCTCTGCCTCCATTCAGTGTCTGCTCTCCCACCCCACCGTATAATTGTATATTAAACTTAAAGTATAAATATATTTGCAAAATGTCCCTTTTCATTTATCAGCATTATTAATTTGGCATTAAAGGTGGTATAAAATAATTAGTTGGGTGTCATTGTACTTTTGTTTTTTTCTTGGACAAATAACAATTTAAAGAAGCGTGTGGTATCTGTATCAATGTGATGATTTAGACCATAGATATGGTCAGCACTTCACATTGCCTCTCAACTTTAAAGGTCTGATTAATTGTACATATAAGTTATGGACTGATACTTCAGGATGCTTTTTATCTTACTGAACAAAACAGGTATTGGTACAACTCATAGTATCAATGTTATTTATCAACCGAGATGATTTGAGGTACTTTAAAAAAAGTTTTAGGGTGTTTTAATTGAAATCTGAGCATATACCAAAGAGTGGGAGAGGTTATATCAGGAGCTGGATGTGCCATCAGTTTGGTTTCTGAGACGCTTTCAGTTTGAGGATTTGGGAGATTGTTTGGCAGCCTGCCGCGTGTGACTATTTTCATATCGCATTTTTATATTTGAAAATAAACTTTGAAGTGAGTTCTTTGTTCTTTCTTGAGTTCAAAGTGAATTGGACAAATAAATCTGAAGTTTGAAAACCTTCAGTGTCACTGAAGGCAACACAAAGTACAGAATGTCCTGACTACAAATTTAAGGTCTGGACTCTCACAGGAAAGACTAATGTTGAGAAATTCGAGCCTTAAAGTGTATTTTAAATAAATGTTATTAAATATGCAGTCTGGTCTATTTAATTTTCCTTAAGTGTGAGTATTGCCAACCTCTGACCGGTAGAACTCCATATCCTTCAACCTCTGCTAACTACCAAGGTGGTCATTATTAATTTATTTAGCAATCACAATTCCAAATTGATAGTTAGCATATTGTAAATGAGACTGAATCAATTGATTGGCTATCATTTCCCTTCCTTTGAAGGATGGTGCCCCAAGGAACTTTGATATTAATTAAATTTATTATTTAATATTAACATTTTTAATATTGATATTTTATTATTTTGAGCCCTCTAGCCATAACTGATCACTTATATTGCTTAGACAAATGGTACTTTCACCAATGTCCAGGCACAACAAAGTTCTACGGAGGACAGTAAAGAAGCTCTCTGTTACTTCAAGAGAGACAACACATTCAAATTCTTTACTTGTAAAAATCAGGGTTAGGGTGTTTTACAGATAAAGTGTTTCCAGGGTTGAGACACTTTTTTGCCAGTGCTGAAACAGAGACCTCTAAAGAAGAAGGTGGCTGAGGTGAAGTGGGAGAGGCAGACTTCACTGTGGTGTGTCTGAGGGCACCTCCATTTGCTCACCGTGCACTCAAATAATCTGACGGCAAACAGGTGAAACTGTTCCATTTGCTCTTTAACCACAGCGTGCAGTGAGAGGACCTCACTTGAAGGTGAGGCGCCTCCTCGACCAAATCGTTTCTTTAATCAAATCCCATGGACAATCAAACCACACAGATTAACATGACGGAAAAACAATGGGGAGATGGACGGATGCTGAATATGAATGAGAGAATACCTGCCTGGTTGGAACAGAAAAAAAAACAGGAGGAAAAGATAATATTCAAGGCAAAATTAAGGCAGCGGTAAAAGGGGCCAAAACTTAGGAATTGGATAAACAAAGAAAAACAGAAGACCAGGGGCTAAACAACAGCTGGGAGAACTGCAATAGAAAAAGTATTTACTAACATCATTCACCACGGACGTGGGAAGCGTGTTGACTCATTCACTCAAGAAAGATTGAAAGAAAAGTACAATAACCAGTCAGCTCATTGGGGACAATCTAGCATCGACACACACAACTCAACAACTGATGATTACCAAAGCACTTATTTCACGTCCCGCATTTCTCATGAGAGCAATGTCCCAGCAGGTGTCTTTGAAAACCACTTTAAGAAACTGTTTTCGTATATTGCAGCAATGAAAATCCATTTCTACACAGATTTGTAAATTGCTGGAGCCACATACTGTACATGTGATTCATCTCAAGTTCTACAATAACATCAATCAAAACATTTCACTCACTTTTCTTTTATTCATATTTCATGGCACCTGACCAGAATCAAGTGTTTTATATCTGTATTGATTATGATTCTGTGTCAGAACACTCTGGGGGGAAAAAATGAAGGAACCAACTACCATCCTTTTACGTAACTGTTCAACTGATGAAAAATAAACAATTTTGTTTCTCAGGGCTGCTCAATAAAATGACAGATTTCAGAAACACCACTTCCTTTCGTACTTAATTTTTAATACAATACTGAAACGGGGACTTGAAGCTGACACATTCAACTTGAAATGCTCTCTTTTCACTTAATTCAACTTAAGTTGCCTGAACCTTACCATACTTTATACAGCAGTATGTAACAGAGGTCTGCAGAAATAATAAGAAATCTTGTGTATGTAAAGTGTATTTTTCAAAAGAAGTAGTATTGCACCGTGGCAAATGAGCATCTGCTGATTAAGTCCAAATGCTCCATGAAGGCAAGTTAGTGGACCCTGAGTGGCAATAGTTTTGTGAAGAGTATTGTGATTGTCTAAAATAATAAAGTCATAAGTGGTTGATCACATATTCAGGCAGAGAGCAGAACAAAGACGTGTAGATACAGTTTGAGGTTTGTTTTTCCTCATCAGCGTTCTATGTGTTTTCCTTGTCTGGTCAATCATGAATCATTTTTCAGTTTGTGTTGAATTACACTTGACATACTTAGAGTGCCTCTCAAGTGTCCTTTTACCTGAAACTCATCGCGTTGAATGAATGATTAAAGAAGTAAAGAGGTGTTTGCAGGGTGAACCAATAGATACATTTGTATTGGGGCCCTGAGCAGTGGGATGTGTTAGGGAAAGGAGGAAGAGAGAAATTAAAGGGGAAAACACAAAATCATACACTACTCAACTTTAATAATTCTCCCTTTTCTTGCCTGGTTGCAGCCTATACAACTGTTGCAAGTGCTCGAGGGAGGGACTGGAAGACGAGAGATCTCCAGATCAGTGAATAAGTGAAAGAGAAAGAGAAGTCAGAGTCAGTAAAAGTGAAATATCTTTCTTGCTTAACATTGCTGAGAGGGTTGCCAAGGAAGTGAGTGAGGAATAATTGACATAATATACTAGCTCAACAGCCTCACTGATACTAGGGTTTCTGGGAAACAGTTTGGAGGGTCGCAGTGTGCTGATGCCTTGCAATTCTGAAGTCAAGCTGAACCTCTGAGCCAACTAAGAGGGAGGCATTGAGATTTATTTTCCAATCGTCACTGATGGAGAATGCAATATCTCCCATTTGATTTGATTCAACAAAGAGAATACACAGGAACTTCAGCTCTCATCACCCCCTTGCTTTTAAAGTCTGCTTTATGGCCTTCTGTGCAGCGCACCCCCTCCCTCATTCCCAACCCTGCCAGATTAATGCTGGCTAAGGAAACTCAAAATGGCTGATGGGAGATCTTAAGAGGTTTTGTGGGAGTTGGCCATCGGGTGTGTGTGATTGGGTTCCGTACATGCGGGTAAGTGAGCCTCTGGAGTGAGCGTCAGACAGCTGTCACCAGCGTGATGGATGGCTTGGTACAGTATGTCGATCTAGCAGCAATGGCCGGCCGTTACTCATTTCGACTGACTGGTCTGCATTCTGGAGGAGAATCTAAGGAGGTGAAGGAGGAGCAGGAGAAGGAGCAGCAGACAGAGAGGCTGAAAAGGTGAAGACGCACAGCCCATCCATTTTTCTCTCTCACTCCCCAATGAATCTAGAATCTAGTCTCAGAAAAGTCAATGGGATGGAGATTTGACTGATGAACGATGGAGTGAAATGCTTAGGTGGTGTGTACTGGAGACTCAAAGTTAATGATCAGAGTCCCATTGATCATATTAGACCAGAGGTTTGCACACAGTTAATCACACAAGTAGATTATGTCAGCGGAAATCAGTGTGGCTGTGTAATGTATCAAAGTGCAGTGCACAATCCCTTGAACCTGATATTCCTTCAAACCTGTCCCTCAGCAAATACCTTCATTTGTGCCATCAAAGTCTGCGCTTTTTCTCTGACTTCTTTGATGGATCCAAAGGTCATTTTCTGCCTCGGTCACATTTTTTCAAACTAATGTGGATTGAGTTGTGAGGGGAGAAGCGTCTCCAAAGCACGACTGACACCTTGAGATCATGATTGGTGACCTTTTCAAAACAGGCAATCATTTCGCCCTGACCTTCTGTCAGGTATACATGCATATCTTTCTACCCATTACATGCAAGGACCCTTTGTGGTCTATATCTCTTTTAGCTCTTCCCGTCAAACAGTCACACTTTAGTATCTATACTGCCTGCAGCAGACTGAGCAACACTGCACTTACAAAGAGGGCATCATAGCTTTTCTTAATATTTCTGGGTAGTATTTTGAGGTGACAGATAAAATAGATACAAACTAAAAGTTTCTCCTGTTTCGCAACAAATCAGAGCAGTAGTTCATTAGTAGAAAAGAGCTGTTGAAGTGAAACTTTGCCAAAAATGACCTGCTCAAAGAAATCTATTCTCGTGTTTTAAGGTGCTCCCCCTCAGCATCCATTTAAATCCCTTGCAGGGCACTGGCTCGTGCTGTAGACCACTGGCTCAGCATATGCTACAATTGGAAATGGGTTTCATTATATGTGCAAAGAATGTGTTGACACTCATTAAAGGTGACAGGCAGTCGTTTTTAAGTGAATTGTTGTAATGGCCATTGGTTCCACATCACTATTTGATTGATTACGGTATACTTTTCTGTATTCATGTTACATATTTACTGTAGTTTAGATAAAACCTTAGTGTTTAATTATGTAAATTTGTACCACAGAGTCATCCATAAGGAAAGGTAAAGTAAGTAAATGACTGACGCACAAAGAACACCATTTTCTTCATGTATGTTTTGGGATTATTGGGTGAAAAAAGTAAAAATGAATCCAACTGAATAGCAGAGTCCTGGGTTTAATGAGAGACAGGCAGTCACAAACTCAAATCATTATTGTCATTTTCATTTATAGTAAATAATATATTGCTATTGATACAAAATATTATTCGTCCTGTTATTAATTATATTGATCAATCAATAATTATGTTTGTGACATGTTATTTTATTTGCGGTGGTGCCACAGGATATCGCACCCAGCCTCATTGACAGCCACGTCATGTCAAAGGGAAACCAGGTGAAATTAGGCTTCAAGTTTACAAAATAGTAGCTCTAATTATATGGGTTCAACTGTCAACAAACCTTATTCACCATGGCCATTTTCATACGAACCGGGAAATGTCCTCAATGATTAAAGGTCTGTATTGAAACAGCACAATGCCATTGTCATCAGTAACATCTATGTTTATCTACCTTATCATGTCAAGATGGCTACTGAGGAAAATGTCAATGTCGAGGACGACATGAGCTGCAGTGACCAATTTCATTAGAAAGGTCAGCAACCTCCCTCGGATGACACAATGGGACAGATAGCTTTCTTTTTACGGTGTTTGTTTCTGTGAGACTCTCTAAACTTTTCTTGTTTCTTGTGACCTTTAGTTTGTTCATTCGGTTATTTCCTTGATTTGCCTTCCTTGTGCATCTCTGTTAACTCCCTTTTGTTACTCCTTGTGTTTCTTGTATCTAGAGTTGTTCCTGTTTTATTCTGAAGTCACCTCCCTTGTGTCTCTTCACTTCCTTTCCCCCCTGTCTCCCGCCCCTTGTGATTGACTGCACCTGTTCCCCAATGTGTTTTCACCTGTGTTCAATACGCCCTGGTTACCTTCGGTATGTAGTCTCTGTGATTCAATTTGTCTTTGCTATTGGTTTCCAGTGTTTCTTCCTAGTGGGTTACTTTTACTTGGATTTTAAGTCTCCTTTTGTTCTCCCTTGTATTGAATGACTTTTGTATCTGCACTTTGCATTTGGGTCTGACGAAGCTGGCAGTAATGTAGGAAGGGTATGTGAGGAGTTTCTGGTGGAAAACAACATCCCCGAAGTTGGTTTTGAAAATGCAACTTGATGTCCAGTGGGAACTGCTGCCATGAAGAACATTGTATCCAGCCACGGGTCTTCCTCTTCAGACACACACTGCTTCCATGAAGAACATGGTGTCCAGCCATGGGTCTTCCTCTTCAGACACACACTGCTGCCATGAAGAACATTGTGTCCAGCCACGGGTCTTCCTCTTCAGACACACACTGCTTCCATGAAGAACATGGTGTCCAGCCATGGGTCTTCCTCTTCAGACACACACTGCTGCCATGAAGGACGTCGTCTCCAGCCATGGGTCTTCCTCTTCAGACACACACTGCTGCCATGAAGGACGTCGTCTCCAGCCATGGGTCTTCCTCTTCAGACACACACTGCTGCCATGAAGGACGTCGTCTCCAGCCATGGGTCTTCCTCTTCAGACACACACTGCTGCCATGAAGGACGTCGTCTCCAGCCATGGGTCTTCCTCTTCAGACACACACTGCTGCCATGAAGGACGTCGTCTCCAGCCATGGGTCTTCCTCTTCAGACACTGGTAGGTGGCGACTCACATGCACCTTCTCCTCCTGTCTCTGCTCGCTCTGTGGCCGTACTGGTGACGACTTTGCCCGCCGTGGCTGTGTAATTGTTGCATATATGTTGCTTGAATCTGCCTAGTTCGTCTGGATTTATATAATGGCATAATGCCTGCAGCCTTACCAGTGGTCTATGTGGCCTCACTGTTAAGCTGTACTTTTAAAAGTAATCAGGTTGGTGTCTTGATATGGAAAAACCAAGACATGGAGTATTTTAGTATCCCATTGTTAATGTGTGTGTAAGTCATGTATTTGATACATGCATTGATTGGGTTTTGATTTGATTGAAAGTCATCTGTGACTGGTTGTGGTAATTCCAGACAGAGGCTGATGCCTACATTATCTACTTAGGTAATTAATATATTTTATGTCCAGAACATATAAAAAACCATGGGCAGAGCCAGGATTTGCCTTCTGTAACTTTGTAGTTGCTATATGACCGCATGATGTCATTTTCCAAAACCATCATTAAATCATCAAAATTAATGATTGAAATATATTATTTGATATATATGTGTGTGTATATATATATGTATCTATGTATGTATCTATGTATGTATGTATGTATATATATATATATATATATATATATATATGTATTACTCAATACAATTTTGCATTTCAGCTTTTATATTGGTTTTTTTTCTATCGGTTTGTTTATTTTCCACTATTCCAAGTAAGATTGTTTAATTGAATTTTAAGGTTGAGTCGACATTTAAACATGAATGATAGAAAAATTGCTTTGAGGCCACATGAAACAAAAACAAAACAGAAACCTGGAGACATCACATACAACCACTTCACTGAGACACAAGCCAAGTGGTAAAAAAAAAATGAACAATTAAACCTGGTGGTGTGCAGTACCTGTCTATCAGAGATCTAATATTTTTCAGTCATTTGAAAAGAACGGAGGAACCTCAACAGGTAGTTATTGGGGTGATTATTGTATTTTAGACCATCACTTTTTATGAAATGGTGTTAAATCCAGCACGAGACGTTGGCTCTTGGCCTATGATTTTGATGCAGTTTGTTGAATTGGAATCTTTCTTGTGCTGAGCAGCTGTTGCCACACTGAATCACACCGTTAGTCCAAAGGACAAGATGCTCCCGATACTAGCAATAGCATCATGCATATAATCTGTATCTATAAAGTTTCTTTTTCGTCTTAAACTGAAATATCTTTGAGTATTCTTCACTGCTACAAACGCAGGGTGTAGATCTGGGTCTCCGTCCTTCCCACTCATGTCTTCAGTAAATCATTACTGCTGTACCTGCTGCTATCCTCCTCATATGCTTGTTTTCAATAACCTCCATTCTCACATACAGACGACACCCAATAATGTCACTCCTGATACATGGACACATCCTGCGGTTTGCATATTCAGCGAATGCGCCTCAGTTAACGAACGTAATAAATTGGATGCTGTGTTCTTTTTTTTTTCACCTTTCCATGCTTTTCGCTGAGCTGACATTGCTCTGCTTTAAGGTGAGCGCTCGTCATAAGCACCTCCTCCGCGCTGCTCTCTACACCTCTGCTTATCCCTTTATCTCCAGTCCAGTCCCTCCGCACGCCGTTTGAAAAATGGGAGAGGGTGCATCAGCTGCGGAAGAGGCGAGGAGTGTCCTCCCTCGGTCTGTCACTAATGCTTCATTAGATACTTGGCGGGGCCATTCATCGCGGTTATCGCTTGGCCACAACGTGCCCCTCTGCTACCTACTGCTGTTTTGTTTATACATTCGTAGAGCGCATGCAGTTCTGTGCTGTACACATCCACGCACACAAAAATTCACAGGCACAGGATTACGCCTTTGTTTCATCGTTGTCCATTCACTGTCGATGCTTCCACCTGCTTCTCTAATTCCTCTTTTTGAGAGTCACCATCCTCTGCAATCCCTCATAGGAGTAATTACTATATTCATGGGCCTGTGGGCCATGGAACATATGGATATTTTCTCTCCTGGAGTCAGGCAGTTTAACCACACAGGCGCACATAGTGCTATCATTGACTTATCGTGTATCAGTGTTGATTAATCCCTGTGCTGGATGCACGAGAAAGGACTGTTCCATTACCAGATTTCACCGATTCAATTTATGGATTAAGCCATTACTCTTATTAGAAGATGAATTATGCACACTTAAGGTGCTCCCCTCAGCATCCCATGTAAATCCCTTGCAGGGCACTGGTTCGTGCTATAAACCACCGGTCCAGCACATGCTACATTTGAAAATGAGCTTCATTATATGTGCGAAGAATATGTTGACACTCTCATTAAAGGTGACATGGCAGTTGTTTGGTAAGTGAATTGTTGTAATGGCCATTGGATCACAATTACTTGTGGTTATTGTCAGTTAATTAAAAGTTTTGGCTGTAGTCAATCGACTGTACGTTTTTCTGTATTACATATTTACTTTTTTTAAAAAGTGTAAAGCAACATGTTTTCCTTATCCAATCCACACATTTTAATGTGTGTAATCTGTATCCTTAACGCAAAAGGTTTGGTGGTAGCTTCATATTTATTATTATTTTTCCTCCAATCGGCACAAAAAGGATTAAGATAAATTCACAAATGTCAAACTATGCGAATAGTGATAAGAGCATAGCTGGCTAAGGCATATATCAATACAAATCCCATCACTGTGTCCTTTCTCTGCTGCTGTGTGTCTGTACTCGACAGCTCCATATTTCAGCTCCACAGGGACATCCACCCTCCACGCCCCAAGGTTACCGAGCAGAGGTGTGGCCTCCGCACAGCTTTTATTTACTTCCAGTCTCTCTGACCATTCATAATACTCCCAGTGCAACCCATTCAGCATGTCCCTTGAGGATACGGGAGACTCCGTGAAGCCAGATTAAATTAGAAAACAATTAACCTGCTGTTTATTCTGTAACATGGATTAATATCTGTGCAGTAAAATGTTAACATCCATAACTCAATCATACTTTAAACACTAATTTTAATTATTCATCGCAAGAAATGACATTTCAACACGTTATAAGGCCTATTTTATCGCACTTATTCATGATATGTGTGAAGTAGCCTCCAGGTAAAGGTAGCAAGGGAGAGCTATAGTGTATACTAGCAAGATTATACTGCCTGGCTGGCTGTGGCAGCATAACACTGGCTTCCTGCGAGGGGGAAATGATTCACAGCAGTGTCCAAGGGGAAAATATGGCCATGTTTATCACTATCCATTGATCTGTATGTAGATGGCTTATTGATCCACGTTCACACCGTGTGACTGTATTGCAGTTGTTTCCTTCACATGCGCAAGTAGCACACTTTCTTTGAATGTCTCATCAAAAAGAATCATTGTAGAGGAGCTTCATTCATGGCATTACGTGAGACTCAACGAGAACGTGTCGGTCTCCAGTTAATTTGAAGTCACCGTGTCAGATGCAGTGTGAACCCCATAATTCATATTAAAGACAAACTTTATGATCTTTGTGGGGAGAAAAGGACCAACCATTATTTGACTGAATCATTTTGGTTTGCTTGGCTGTGATGCGTAGATATTGTTTTCAAAACTTCTGGCACCATCCCAATACACTAAAGTTGAATGAAATTGTGTTGTTCCACAGAGCATTGAGAAAATACTGCACATGAAATGGTTTATTCAAACTCTAATAAGACACCAGTGCACATACGGTATATGTGACGTTATGAGAGGTAGAACATCTGAATTGCTGGTGACTGGGGATTTCTAGGGCTGAATTGTTTAGGTATGGATTTTTTTAAATACCAAATTGAAAGAGTATAGTGTGTTAACGTATTTTTTTTCTCCATCAGACGTAGCTATATTTATTTCCGAGGTCACTTATCTCTCACCAGAAAGAGAGAGGTGGAGCTGCATTGATAAGTTTGCTAAGTTTGCTAATCATAGTTGACTGACAGAAAATTAATTGGAAGGTATTTCGATATTGATTTGAGGGGGTGGACAACTTTGAAAAGAAAAATGTAACACCATCCTTCTTTTATAATGCAAACCTCACCTGGTCACTCGTGCCCTTCCTCTGAATCCCACAGCCTTTGGCCTCGGGGATCTGGAAAATTAATTAAATGTCGGAAAATGACAAGCTCCCTCTCTCTCCCACTCTCAGCCTCTCTTTTTTGTAAGGACAGCACATTGATTTCCCCACAGTGTAATTCTCCGATGCCATGTCTACCTTGGACAGTTTTTCAGTTTTTGTGTGCTTTTGGTCAACTGGGAGGAGAACGTGGAAAAACGAATGAGATACAGTAGGATGGCACGAGGGGGCTGCAGAAACACCAGCGGTGATATGCAGGTAACATTGTGCTCTGTTCCCATGGCGTCACACCCCTTCCTGCTCCGTGTTGAGTTGAATGTATTCAGTGCAGAGATGAAGGTCACTGGATGGAGAGACACATCCTGCAGAGACGTGATTAGCACATCACGCTGTTTAGACGTGTTTTACTGTCCTTCTATGTTCTGCTGTCGGGGCATGTACTGAAAAGGAGACGTGACGAATAGTGAATTGAATGAATACTTGAACAGATAAATACGCAATTTTACACACTATACACATAAATTAAGAGATTAAATTGTTCTAAATGTTCTCAACATTTCTCAATAGCACAGAGCTGTACAGTGTCTCTGACCAGTAGTGTTTTACCACATTGCTTTATAGAGATAAATGATATATATTGCGCACAAAAATCAAATTTTAGCTTCTAAATATCAAGAATCACTCATCAAAACATTTCTCTTTTCCCCAAAGAACGTAAGTTGAGAAGACCGATATCCAAGGTCAAAAATTGTATGTGAAAGCAGACTTTATATGACACAGGATTTCCATGTGTTGGCGATGTTTTTCCTCTTTTAACAAAAAACTTAAGCCGCATTTAACATGAACAGAATTCCTTGAAGTCACATTTACTTAATACTCCATTCACTTTTCACACCACAACGTCCTGGGCCTGCTCCTTCTTAATTCTGCATTGAAAGGTGGAGGGGAATCGTGTGCAGTAGAATTGTGCGGGCTTACCAGTGCGCGACATGTCTGAGCTACATCACACTGCGTCTCCACACAGGCTTATAGCATGAGCAGCATGTAGCTCTGTGTGTCTCTGCACAGGACGTATTCAGGCACAGTATTGAGTTGTAGATCAAGCTGTGTTCAGTAAAAGCTCTGAGCCGGACACACAATCACTGTTGTTACGTGTGTAAAATGAAGGAAAATAGGCTCAATGTATAATGATACGATTTGTGTGACATTTATGTACAGTACCAGTCAAAGGCTTGGACACGATTTCCCATTCAAGTGAATAAGAAAGCGTTTCCAAACTTTTGACTGGTACTGTACATAGTGGGGGCAAAACACAAGGTGATGCATGGTCTGTGTAAAAAAACTGGAAAGATTTTAAAGTAAGAGTTAATCTGTTTTCATCAGACACGTGAGAATGAGTTTTTTTCTTCTTTTTTTGTTTGTTTTGTATGCTGTACATCCACACCATCACAGCTATTGACACAATCCAATACACTTTAGTGTTCATTAGTGGTATTATTTCATTAGTGGTATTATCCTCAGAATTAGATTGAGTCTGGCAGTAATGACCAGTGTGGGTGGGTGGGTGTGCGGGTCAATGAGGGTTGTTGAGATTGTGCAGTGAACATGTGCCAGAGTTAGTTCAATGTCAGAGAGGGCAGGCGATATGCTGAGGCCTGCCTGGCTGCTGCGAAGCGGCATGCCTGTCACAGGAAATGTACGCAGCTAAAGGCAACATTAACGCTGTTAGGAGCATTTCTGCCCGCCTGCCTGCTGAGAACGGTAAAAACTTTATGGTATATCGATGAACCACCTACGTGGCCGGATTTCGCCCGACGCTGCTGATGGCCAGTCTGACTTTGACAGAGAGAGATTGACAGCTGGGCAAAGAGCGCTGCACACAACTCCACAATGAAGCAACGGACCAATACAGTCAAATCTGTTGTGTAATTATGAGAAGTCATGAGAAATGAGAAATTGTTGTGATTGGTTATAGAAATCCAAACAAGCCAGTGTTTTTTTTCGTCCTATAGCAGGATGATAAAATGCGCAGCCAGACCGTTCTCCATTGCTGACACAGCGATGTGGAGACGGCTCTCGTTATGTGAGACTAGATTCATCTGCCAAATTCAATAATAATTGCAACTTGGAGAAGTTTGATTGTCATCCATTCTGCTTCACTCTATGCTGCAGCACCGATCACACAGAGATAATGAACTGAGCAGGCTGCCTTTCTTTATCCAGCAAAAATCTGACTAACAGTGAAGGGAATTGTTTTGACTCCCTCAGCAGACAAGACAAAATTACATCTTCATCCTCACTGCAACAGCTACAACAGCACAGCTCATCTGTTTTTTTCTCCCTCTGTAAATGACCCGGACTTGAGTGGCTGCAATCACACCACTGAATACATGGCAGATCTGTGTGAACGGAGGAAGATTTCAACAGTGTTTGAAATCAGCGCTAAGAATTAGTTTCCTGAGCATTTTTCTCTGAACAGCAAGTGGGAATAAATAAAATGTATTTATTATTTTAACCCTAAGCCAAAATTGTGAACATCGCTATCATCATAGATGTGCCGAAATGTGATGGGAATTTTTAGTCGCCGTTTTCTGACATTTTATCACCTGAAACTCAAAATGGTTCAATCTGAAAACGAATCAACGTGGCTCCGCATTAAAACTGTACACACATGAACATTCACGAGCATGTCACTTTGAACAAATGCAATTTATTTTCAAAAGAATCTGGTCGCAGCTGTTCATCAACACGTCTCAATTCCAGGGGTAAACAGACCATATGATTAACCATTTGTTTCCTTAATTAACTCGCGGCGAACCGAGAAGACCTTGGAATGATTGCGCTGAACACGTTTCGTCATCAGGTTGGAGAGAACATGTCAGTGTGTAATTGATACATTAGGGGGATCACTGTGAAATGTGTGTCTCGGTGTTCTGAGCTCCTCTCTTCTGCCGAGTGGCATTCTGAGCTCGAGGGGAAACTTTCTGTCTCTCGTGCAAAGTTCTATCATGTGTAATGTACCATGGGTAACGTGGGAAGTGACAACTGAAGACTCATGAAAATGTATAGTGATTGAATACATTTGACGAAAAAACAGCAGGAAGACATTTTATCCTTAAGTTGGCTGAATCAGAACAGCGTGAAACAATTTGAGATGCAAAATGCACAGCATCTATTTCAGTATTGATGTAAATCAGTTCAAATTATATTTAGATTATGCTTTAAGGGACATTCGATCACTTTGGCACGTGAAGTTTAGTTGAGAAGTTCAGTATTGTTAAGGCTGTTAACAAGGATGTTCTTAGCCTAAATAATGTTTTACATTTGTCCGAAAGGTGAGTTCCTATGAACATGACACGTCAGATTCAGCAAATGCCTCTAACTTCGGAAAAAGTGTGTGAATGACCTGCGTAAACATGAAGAATGCCTCCTGTGTATTTTAATCAGGAGATACAATTGAATGAAGAATTATTATTTATTACAGATGTAGCAGATGACATGTGATGGCAAAGATGATATAGGCCCATTTCCAACCTCCCATTTCTGTCCAAAGTGCTGGAAAAAGTAGTTGCCGCACATCTTCAGGACCACCTAAATTCTCACTCCCTATTTGAGAAGTTCCAGCCCACAGCACCTGACTTAATCCGTCAGATTGCAGGAACTCATGTACTGTGTATGCTGGAGATCTGTGCATCTTTTGTACAGGCTGGATAACATGGGGGACAAGAGAGCTCAGGAGATTCTGGAACAATCAGGCAGTAAGACACTGTTCTCAATATTATAAACTGGGAAAAATGGGACAAAAGCAAAACACATTATTCCCTCCAATTGACGATCTTATGCTAATAAAGTACACATATAATGTTTGAGATGGAACCCCCCTCCCCCATCCCCCCGCTTATAGTCAATTTGAGCCTTCCGATCTTTGATAGCAGGTCCTAAAATTTGTTATAAAAATGTGGTGAAATACAAACTCAGCAGGACAACTTAGAAGTTGGGGGGAAAAAGACGTCAGAGATCATGAACACTATATAAAGAGTTTCTGAGCAGCTGGTCTGTTATAGTTGTCGCGGTCCTGGACCAAGGCTGTGTCTTTTACACAGATAAAATATTCAAATTTATAAGGAAACTACTTTAATAATATTCATGTAATTCTCGAAAAAATAATTCTTCATGAATTCCATTTCTGTCATTTGCAGTGTGAAGCAACACACATAAATTCATCAGATTTAGATCTTAGTTGGTGCTACAGGACTGTGCCTTACCAATGAATGTCATCAACAGTGAAGCCTCACCACACTAATTGCCATGCTGTCTGGGATATGCGGTGCACAAACGACTATATTTCACTACAGATGCTGCAAACATATTGTATAATGCCATTTGGGAACAGAAAACCTCCATGAATTCGGTCTGGAGCTGACAAGATGGTGTAGGTAGAGTAAAGACGAGCAAGGACAGAGTGGGAGTAGGACGGAACAAGAGGCTGAGGAGAAGTGGGACTGGGGTGAGGAAAGGAGCAGCTGATTAAAACTGAAGAGGGTGTATAAAAGACGAGGGAGAGGGGAGGCTGATGGGGACCGAATATGGGTCCCTGCCTTTCCAATTTAGTTTAGCTGTCATCCAGGCTGGTGATTAATGAAGTATGGAATGCCATCTGTTTTCCCAAGGAAATTTTTCCTCTGTGGATCCAGAGATCGCTCCTCTTGATTCTCAGACTGAACCCGTGCTTCGCCTTCTCCCACCGGGCCTCGCCGCTAGCTGCGGTCATTTGGGATTGCCCAATCTACCACTGATACTGGAGTACAATTGCGGTGGTTAATGAGAAATTGGGGGCAGATGGGGAGGAAAAAGTGTCGGGACAGGAGGGGGGGGGGGTATTGAGGGGAAGAGAGACAGTTGATAAAGGGCTATCACACTGGGTTTAGGATGACGGGGCACAAGGGAGAAACTGCGAAGATTGCTATCTGTTGTTAACATTACTCCAGAGTGACCTGTGATGAACGAATATTTTTTGGTCGTCCTTAAAGGGAACATAAGTACAAAATCAGAATTTGTTAGTTAAAGAATTTGAAGAATTAAACTAACTCCTTTTGTTCTTAGGGGAAGAGACAGCATGGAGGGGAAAAAATGACCATTGTTTTAACAGTATATCCAGAGGTGTACCCCGCCTCCGCCCTTGAACCAAAGTTGGTGTCAATGTTGTCAACTTCAATGAGGGGATGAACCAGAACTATCATTTTGGTCATTAAAGAGGAAGAATAAAAAAAACACCACAGTGAATTGTGGGAACAGGGATCAGGTCAACTTTGATTTGTTGATATCAGTCAATGTCCCTGTAGTCTGTCTGTGGGCACAAAACCGCCGCAGGTAACGGAATCTGTAACATTGAATTCAAAATGTTGATTAGCTGGGCATACTGGGAAATATGGCCACTCATCTCCAAGTACAGTAAATAACAACTATCAAATGTTCAGCCCAACCGTAGTATAAATATCGACAACAACAGACTTGATAAACTGATGAAGAAAGCTGGGTCTGTGATAGGCTGCAACCTGAGACTTTTGAAGCTGTGTTGGAGAGGAGGACACAAACAAACTGTTGTCTATTATGGGTAAACCCTGACCATCCTCTCCACCAGTTAATATAACATTTTTTCCTAGATTTTATGTTTTCTACAATTGCGTATGTTGATGTGAATAATCACTTATCATAAGATTCTACTGAAAAAATGATGCCCAGTAAATATTGATTGTTAAACCTCATTCTTTTCTGTATATATCTATTTTCTCTCAGATCGGCAAGTGGAGCAACCAGTTTTAAAGGAGGCAGGATTGTAATGGGAGCGCTTGGTTGTCAGGTGTGATTGTGTGGCAGTGGCAAATGGTTGACACGGCTGAGGGGTCAGGTAGAGGAGGGACCCTTAAAATAATTTTGTTTAGAGGCCCCAGGGGGAGGCCTGTACCACCAGACCAATTGGTCGTCTGGTGGACCTTACTTGGTGGGATCATTCTTAAACTTATGATTACATTTTGCTCAACTTTGACTATTTTATGAGTTTTGTTCTCAAAATAAGTCTTAACTCAGACTTTGACTCTCTCAAACATTCTCAATAGCATCCATTCAAAAGCAGATCTTTGGTTTAAAAACAATTCCCGGTCTAAAATTAGCAATTTTGTTTTAAGTATCTTGCGACCCCCGAAGAGGTTGAGAATGTAGAACATGAACCTTAAAGACATTTTCTTGATGATTTATTTCAAGTATCAACTTCAGTTTAAAGCAGAGCACAAAATATAGATTAAAAAACCTCATGACCCTAACTGTGTACACATCTACAGCTGTATCATACACATCAGATTTCCCACCAGATTATGATTGCTTGTGTAGAATACGTGTAAACTGTTAACACAGACTAAGTCATTGTGTTGGATAGATAACGTGTATATGCAAATGTGTCCCGGACCACACGGACAGCGAGGGGAGGATGAAAAAATTGCAGTTGAAATCAATTTACTATATATCTTGTTTTGCCAATGTTATTTCAAATGGTGCACACGGTGCAATCATTGACAAAAATGGGACCAGATTACTTTAGAACATTTGTTGGGCTTGTCTTCTGGGCAATGTCTGAGGAAAAACAACTGGGAAAACAACAAACTGTGTCGTTCTCGAGAAACATAGGAAAAACACCAATGATCCTCTTATTTTAATGTCTGGCAGACTAGCGAAGGGAAGTGCATTGTTTCTCCGATTTTAAAACACTGACGCATTTGGCGACGCGTGTGTTTATTTGCATATAGAGTGGGATCTGATCACAGGTGGTCAAGACACGCGTGGAGAGGCATTCTAATGCTCACGTGCGGACTGATGTATGAACAGCTGTCTGCTGGTAATCGGGTCTCTTTAGACACGTTATTGCCATTTATGCAGTGGTGCTGTCCTGATAGTGGTGCCGGGAGACCACCAGCAGAGCGAACACTACATGGGCAGCCACGCGGACCGGGTCCAAAATAAATTATTTAGAATGATATAACACTTTTCCAGCCTTGCAACTTGTTACAGAGCTACTAAGTATTGCTTTGCACAGACAATGGGTTAATGGAGGGACTCGGCTCACCATAAGCATGGAAAGGTTAAGCCTCTTCTGTGAAAGGGTTGCCATGACTATCTATTTACCCAAACAAATGACATGCCATTGAACAAATGTCCGCAGCTTTTTTTTTTCATTTTCATCCTATTATATGATGTTAGAGAGGATGAAAGCAGGGCAGCTTTCCTAGGTTATTGATAGTACCTGGTTTTCTGCAGGGACGGCTTGTGGATCAAACTACCATTGCACAGAGACAAAATGTGAAACCTGTCTCCTACAAATGCAATACAGATAAATGCAATTACCATGCAATTTGAAGCATGTTTGAGGTCAAGATTTTTAGAAACTAGTTCAGTTCTTACCCATACGTGAAAAGCATTAAATGCTTGGTATAGAGTGAAATGTAAGGTGTCTGCAGTGGGGCAGATCCCCACACTCCTGCACTTCTCCATTGCTTGATCATTGCAAGGCTTTTTCAGCTTTGGAGGTTTGTTTAACCTTTTGTACTTACCTCCATCGGGATGTAATTCATTCTCTCGGATAGCCGAGACCTGTTATCCAGCAAGATAAAAATATTCTATTTGTGATGACAAGTGTCTGTGACACTATTAAGAAAATATCAATAAAACATAAGAATAACAAGGGTTCATTTTTACAAATGATAGAACGCGATGATTCACAAATTATCATACGCCTGCAGCGCTTCTGTTAACCGAGTGAAATAGAATAGTACAGACCAAAAGGCCCACACAATGTTTCCCATTCATTTCCTCGACTGGCTGCCCGCCAGTCCAATTTGTCCCGCCACAGTCTCATTATGATTCCAACTTTTTTTTTCACTTGTCATAATAATATAAACCATTTCGTGATTTTTTTTCTCCTTTGCCTCACTGCTGAGCTGTGTGCCGTTCTCTTTGCCCCGACTTTTTCTCTCTTGTCTCTGGCTTGCACACCAACAGACAAATGAGCTTGTCAACTGAAGTACAGGAACTCAAGGTTCATCCCTTCATTATATATAGTCATGTAAAGACGGTACTGTTGTTTTATTGCACCCTGAGGTTTCCAGGGACGATGGCTGTTTGCCCCTTCCAGGTCTTTCATTCTTTTGGTTCTACGGATCACCAGCGGAAGCGAGGAGCAGAGGAGCCCGTGGCAGTGAGGTCAAGGACCACCATCTGGTGCACAAGCTCATTCCTCTGGAGTTGTAGCCGCACAACAGGCAAGGCAATTAAGAAAAGGCAGGACAGCCTTTTATTTATAGAGCACAGTTCGTGCACAGGGGAGAACTCCGCAGCCTCCGGTTTGATCGCAATAAACTGGCACAGTGAGCAGAAAAAGCTCCAGCACCGTGTATGCCAGTATTCCACTGACAGCTTTCAACTTTTGCTTGTACAATTAGTCTCCGCAAAACTGATTTTGTAACACTGCTTGAATGTAGAAACTTGAGTCCTCGAGATTTGAGTCCTAGTAATTTGACTTCCTCTGGGTCTAGACAGCAAGTGACTGTTGTTTTGTAGATGCATTTTTGATGAACAATCACAGTTTGCGCTAACTGCAGTGACAAACTGCATTGTAAAAGCTCACCAGCTGAACATTTGTAATGTGACTTTACAGCAGCAGGACATTTTTTCTGTTTGCATAATAATTGACCACAATCTTCATTGGTTGTGAAAATTGGCTATGCCAAAAACATGTTCATCGAAAAGTATTAAGAAATCTTACGGGCTGGGGTTACTGCAGGGCAGGTTGGATTGGGTTGGATTGGGTCTGGAATGACAAGATGGTGATAATGGCAACGGCAGTAAGAGAATGAATCAATGAACACAGACCTTAATTTGTCAGTATGTAATCGATGAATCGCTGATTGATCAATGACTTGTTCTTATCATTATATTCTTGTAAGATATTTTGGGTCTAATTTGAGTTATGAACAGACAAAACACCAGGTATGCCCTGATTCACCCTGGATTAAGTTTTTCACAAAACTCCCACAGAGTAGCTGAATATAGATGCACGGAGGACAACAGATGGTTTACATTATAACCTTGAGCTGTATCACTATGAAAGTCAGCAGGGAATATTAAAGCCCCTGAGAGTGGGGGCTCCCAAATGTGCTTGCCAATCATTTCTGCTTGGTAGGCGTGTAGAATTAACTCAAGGCAGTTGTGTCAGGGAATTAGCAGAGTAATGCTGTGTAATGCGTGATGTGTACTCACAGGCAGCTACCATGTCCTACCCTGTAACTTTCAGTGTCACCTCAGCCTAAAAGATGTTCGACTTTGTTCACCTCTGCTCCGTGTCTGGTGTTGGGTCAGGAGCGAGCCTCAGTTTGTCTGAGCTTGTTTGCTAAAGCAGTTACACGAAGGAGTTGATGAGGGCAAGAAGTTTATCAGTGGGCTAAAAACTGATTCTCGATGGGTTTGGAAATAATAGTAACCATTTCACATCCCAATCCCCTTATTGGACTGTTCCTTACTTGAACCAGAAATCATTCAGTCCAAAATCTCCCAATTCTGCTCTGAGAAACAGGGAGCAATCGAAGGAGCTGAGAGCAAAGATACACAAGATCATCCTTTGTTACCAACTGAAAATCCCCTGTTTTAGAAACTGTTACTCATTGAAAATTGCAACTAATGGGACCTATTTGTAATTGCATCACATTACTCAAGTGATTTTGTATTTCACATTTACCAACACATTTTTAAACATTGGGTCTGTAGGTTTGATTAATAAAATTCATAGATACCTTTTTTTCAAGTGTGTGTATTGAGGAGAGTCATTTCAGAAATAATCACATTTTACTTCTGGAAACTAATGTGAGACACATTACATACACATTAGATAAAATTAAACCTGGCTTATTAACTATACTTATTAGCAATGTACAAACTGAACTTTAATACATTTTGACACAAAAGATCAATTCAAACACATTGCTGCCTGTAAATGTTTCATATAGTTAGAATTCCGCATCTGAGCATTGAGGTCCTTTTCCACAGTGTGATTCAATCTCTCATTCCCGCTCTCCTCTTGCATATGTCCTTGCATTTTAAGTGAGAGGGACTAAAGTGATATAAGACACAACTGAAGGGAATATGTGATGCAATTAAAGGAATTAGCATGTAACCCAGGGTCATCTCACAACGGGCGTCCCGGTGTGTTTTGTCTTGAATTGAGTTGTGTTCAGGCGCATTGCTATGTTGAGGCTGGGGGAAGTACTTTGAACCAACATAAATCTGGTCTGAGGCCAATTGTACTTTGTGCAAGAGCAGATCAGTTTGCTCCGCTGAAGTGTTCTCTTGTATTTTTCAGGGGAATCTGCCCTTACAATAGCAAACCGCCGAAATGCAACGCAAGTGGCTTTTAAAGGGAATATGAAATGAAACTCTGATTGGTTTATGCATGTAACACCAACAATTAAAGAGACTTGCTAAAATTCAGACAAACCCCAAATGCACCTCAGACCATGCAGTTTCATTTTGGGAAAAATGAAAAGACATTTTCGTCTGCAAAAATAACAGTGTGAAACTTTTTTTCGTAGAGGAAATCTTGTGAGCTTGAGGAATGAGGTTTCAGTTATTTTACCAACTCATTTAAGTTTTCTAGGAATTTCCTATCAACCTACCTGTCTGTGATATGGCTTGCATTTGACCTTTTACTTTTTATATGAGAAAAAAAAACTATGTTGACCTTTTTTCCTTTCCCTTTGGTATGTGAAATTAAAATTATGAAATGTGGAACTGAGATCAAAGCTTGATACTTTTAATAATACAGTTGTGAATAATTCCCACGAGCGACCTTAACTTATATGGGCCAGAAAACTTAACTATAACTTTTATGTGTTGTCGAATAGCCAAAGTTTGAAATTAAATTTCATGAACCTTGAAATGATTTGGGTTCTGATGACTGCGAGTGTCTTCAGAAGAATTTGGATGACATGGTGAGTAGATTTATAGGAGGCTTGTATCTCAACTCACATCTTAAATTATTAATAATACAGAATGTTGCTTTAGCAACACACAAACCATGGGCAATCAACCCATGTTCTCACAACCATAAAGTCCTGTTTAGTCTTCAAATATAAGATATCCATCCATTTTTTTCTTATCTCTTGCCATTAATTAATTTACCATTCAATATTTCACTCCACTTACTTTGGGGAGGAGGGGAGTTTGGAGGGAGAGGGCACACTGTATTTCCATTAAAGTTTAATTAGAGTTTGACTTCTCTCTTTAGTCTTGTATTTACTTGTGGATTTCTATAATACCAGATGGAACACTTAACATAGCCAGGCTTAATAACTTTCCATTTTTGTCACTTTTCCTCAGTTAATCCCCGTCAGCCGCTTTCTAATTAAATTCTACAACCAAGTTTAGCCCACACTTTTGGGCGATTACAGAGACCGTACAACCTCAACATAAATCACAGTGACATTCACACAAAAGAAGCTGACTCATTTATTTTTTGTTAGAGCATTTCCCGTCCTCAAAAGCGAAACCTATTCTTGTAGCAGACATGCTCATTGTGCTGTTAAAAATATCACTGTTGTGCTTTAAACTTCTTAAATACTTTATGTTGAGCTGATAGGAAATATTTTTATTCTACAACAACCCAGATTAAAGGTGTGCAGGAATTAAAATATATAATATTCGTAATCACGGTTTCAAAACAAAAGAAACTAAGAATTGTGTATTCAGTTAGTTTAGGATGAGCTCTATAGAAGGAACTCCTACATTCCTGGAAGATGAGCTTAAGGCGGGGTCTATTCAGTTCATTGCAATATTCAACCTCAACACTAGGCTAGGCCACTAAATTCTACTACGTGAACGTTTAACACAGATGATGTGAAGATTCCGAGAGCTTCCTATCACAGAAGAGGCCGCAGAGTTGGATCTATTTGTAGATACTTCTCGACCTGAAACTGTCCACTCTGCCTCCTTACTGAACCCCATGGCTCCAATTAAAGCCTCATGATTTAGCTTAAGTATGCCGCAAGCTCATCAAACTAACTGCAGCACACAGTGGAACTTTAATGAAAGATAGTTTGTTGAAAATTGGCCGGGGGGGCTAAAAGGTACAGAATGGAGTGTCATTTCAGCAGCTTGCACTTCTACAGTAAATGAATGTGATCAAAGCAGAAACAGTAACGGTGATTATTAACGACAATGACTGAGGTGAAAGCTCAAAAACAAAAGATGATTGTCTCTGTTCTTTAGACAAGTGAATTTTTACTTGAGAGAAAGTTCAAGAAGCCGCACAGCTGCTGTATTCTGTCAGTCCCCCATCTGATGAGGGTGTTTGTGTACACTGGACTTATATCGCCACTGTTGGGTTTTTCCAATGGTTAGTTATAATCCTTAAGATTTCAGTCATGGTTGTTTAGTGACACCCATCATTACTGTTGGTAGCTGGAAGTGCAGAGTAAAGAATTGCTGCCTGGTGCATTAATGGGGCAGTAAGCAATTTTAATCAAACACACCGTCTGTAAAAATAAGCAAATAATTCCTCACAGGCCGCTAGCTGTTGATTATGTGTGCGCGCCGGAAAGACACCCTGGGTTTTGGCTAAGCCCTGGCTCTGTAAATCGAAAACAAAAAGATGGTGCAGACCGCACCACACAACACTGTGCAGTTAGTAAGCAACACTACCTGATACCTTAAAATATGTGCTAGCAAACAGTGCTATGACTCAGTGTTTTTGGCCTAGCGGTTAGCACGTCGGACTCCCATACTTGACGCTGTGTGGGTTTGAGGCGCGGTCAGACCAGTCAAATCAACAACAACAACAAAGAGAGAAACAAGCATTTTACAAGGTGGCTTACTGCCTTTATAAGTAAAAGGCTTGTTTTCAAAATCTTGACCGATGGAAACTCTGAATTTGTGAGTTAGGGAAGCTGCAGGAAGGTCTCTCTGTACCATCTCAGCAAGAAAGCCTTTGCCCCAGTTGACATCCAGCCTGAACCCTAGTCTGCCCCATGGCTGGCAACCACTGAAAATGCTCTCCAGTTGGCCGTCTTCGAATGCGACCTGATTTTTCAGACTGCAGACAAATTATTTTGCTCACCATCCGTTGGGTGCCTGCTCTGGGGTCAAGCCCCTCAACCTGTCCTGCCCCAGCCTCCAACCTTCTGCACACGGTTCTGCATATCTTATCCTGCCTCCTGGTCGATGTCTACTGAGGAGTGTACGCCTGGGACTTTGGGTCCCTGATAGCCTGCAGCCTCCTCTCCCTATCCGGTCCAGAGGCCCTCTGACTGAGCCTTTCAGCGTGACCAGTGTCTAGTCTCTTTACCACCCACCTGAGGTGTCCCTCTCTGGCCCCCACATCTAATTTGCAGCCCATTCTGTATTTAACCAGCTCATTAGCCCTTTCCCTCTGCCAGATTTTGTCTTTCATGTTGTCTTTGCTGTGGACTTGTGACTTCTTGCCAACCGGCCTATCACCTGTTCCTATTTTTTTGCTCTGTATCTGTTCCAGAACATGTGAGTGTATGTCTGCCTGCTTATCTGCATGTGAAAGCATGTGTCGCCACTTGTTGCCCTTAAATTAACTGAGTTTTTTTGCAGCTATAGCCGTGGCACTATACAAATAACCAGATGCGATAAGTGGCTTAGGCTGAAAAGATGAAAATCATAAATAGTATTAAAAAATAGGAGTTTGATTTCATTACACTTAAAGATTTTAACTTTTTTCTGGAGTAAAATTTGACATCATTCAGTCATCTTGCACATTGAAACAAGGAAAGTCATCTGATATTCCAGTCAATCGACCATCGACAAACTTGATTGTGATTCATCATAACAAAGGATATCAAGGGGATCAGAGGCTTAATGTCTAATGTTGTGAGTTCAGCTTTTTCCTGGTTGAGTGCCTATACTTGCTCCTGCTCAGCAGACAGTTTGTATTTCACCCTTCAGTTCATTATCCTCTGTGAGCAGAAGAGCGTACACAGTGTACCAACACTAGATTTTTTTATTTGGAAAAAATAGTCCATCAGTGGCATGTCACACACCCTAAGGTAACATTTTTACCGCATTTTTTGCCTTTTATTTTTTTACATTGTGACCGCACTCTACCAGGTGACCTTCTAGGGCACCCCTGCTGATAATGCTGTATTGTGAATTCAAAATAAAATGGGCTAGCAGGCTAACCAAAATTCAAATGATACGATATGTGCTGTCACTGAAAACATAAACTCCATCATTTGTTACTGACAGGAGAAAACTATATTTTTCTATCTTAAAACTTGAATTGCTTAAAAAAAACACGGGAAGATGAGTTTCTTGAATGAGTGATAGTAACGTGTATGAATACGCTCTACATTCAAAATCAGTTCACCAAAACTCTGTCACTGAACAGGCATTATCAGTAAAAGCCTCACATCTGGAGGGCAGAGAAGTCTGGGACCAAAAGGAAAAGACAGACAGACTAAAAATGTTCTAGCCCAGAGTTATGGAAAAAAAAATATTAATTGGGAACCTTTTCAAAAGAATTGCAGAGGTTCAGAGTGGCACTTGGCTGCAGAGGAACCTTGCAATGGGAGGTGTGAGATGATTATGCTTAGATGAGGAATTACTTTATTTTTTCTCTGTCATTTTCTGCTCTCACTCAGTGAAACATTTAAACGGCATACAGTATATACACGGATATGCCATGTGTACGTTTAGAGTGATGGCCCAGGCAGGAAGGAGCTGTAAAATTTGAATTAATCCAGGAATGCATTTTCATCCTCCAAGACGACTTATCGTGAACGATGGGCTGTGAGTTTCAGCCTATAGCAATTGACGGTGATAAGGGCTCCAAATTAATGTCACATTGTGATACATCTAGATAATTAATGTCTATGAAATTTCAGAGTAGTTTAAATGTCAATCACATCATCATGGAAATTAGGTGATATCTTTAAATTTAGTTTGAGTCTATACTGTAGCGAAAACATTTCTATCAGATTGACTGTAATGTTTTCACCCAGGCCTTCTCTGCGGACCTGCATAACTTTCACTTGTACACTAAAATAAATAAAATGGACACATTGCCATTAAACCAAAGAAATTCATGATTTAGAAGAGGAAAAACCTCATAAAACTGACAATGTGAGGTTATAAAAATTGCTTAGTTAAATCTATTAACATTTATATTGCTATTAGTAAGAAGTCTGGGCCAGTCCTGGCATCAGACACACAGGGGTGAAAAGTGCAACTTGAAAAGCCCAGTGGACTGTATTAATCAATTAACTGTGTAATCCCCTGTGCTGTCTGCACTTATTTACAATGTGTTTTATCATCAGAGTTCTGGCTGCCCCCCTGGTCACAGGGCAGTTTGCCACGTATTACAATTGATTCGGTCTGGCTTGTTTGGCAGGAGTCAAAGACGACCACTATACCACCTGTGCTGCAGGACCCATGGCAGCGAGTGTCAGAGCAACAGATATCTTTAGCAATTCACTGCGTGGAGAGAATTTATTATTTGTCCAGTTTGTGAGATGCGTATTTGATGGTAGGTGAAACGTGACCAGATGTTTCCTCAGGTAGCTTTCTCCATCATCTTTGTCCTGGTGGGAAGCCCCTCATCCCTTTTCAGGTGAGAACACAATTATAGATACAATTATTATTTCAACCCTGATTTACCTACAGCGAGATAACAGATATTCAAGACGGTGGAGTGGTGCATATGTTCAGTAAAATATAGCTTGTCGTGTGATGGGCAAGGCAACAATACAGATTTTGAGGGGAATATGAAAATGAAATCCCATTTGTGTATTTTATTCTGTTAACAATATTCATTTAAAGATAGTGTCTACTACGTGTGTAAAGGGGCTCCATAGCTGCTCCTCATGTTGAACTTGTGGATCTTGACTGTGAATCTTGTTGCAACACTAAGCTGCAACTGTGTAAATAAGAGTTGTTGTTCCTCATGCTGTGACACACTGGCCCGTAACCAGTGACCAGTCTCATCGATCTTCATTTTAATGCATCTTTGATCAGTTGTGAATCAATTATATGAGGTTTAGTTGATGGACAGTATATGAAACTACAACTATATTGATAACTGAACTTCACTGGTTTCAGCCTCTCTCTTGTAAAAGATCACGTCTCTTTCTGTTACCCCTCAGATTCTGTGACCTTCATCAGTACAAAAACCACTTAAGACAAGTTTAGAGCATCTTTCTCTAAGTTGTGAGGACACTCACATATTGAATTCCCAAGCCCCTACTTCTAACATTAACCATCTTAATTAAAAATGCCTAACCTGAGTTGAGAAAAAAAGACCATTTGGATTCAAGTCATGCCAGCTCCAGTCCAGTCTTGAGGCCATTCAACTGGTTTATCAGATATTACGCCCGAGCCCCTGGTTAAAGGAGTCCATCACCACAATGCTGTCTTACAGCACGTTGATTATTGGGGCGTCTCTTTATCTCCCCTCACAAGGGGCTTTATAGTAAACAGTGGAGACCGAGGACCAAGCTTCACTCAAAGACAATTAGCAGAACATCCCTGAAGGTGCACTGAAGCGTTTAAAGTATTTAGAATCAGCACTGAGCAGATTTGTTCAACCTGAGGTTCCACGACCAAATGAAGTTCAGTCTCCAGTGGACAGGCTCATGGCTTAGTTTGTGCAGCAAATCTTTTGGTTGTTATCCACTAAAACAAAGGTCACTTTCTACCTTCTTCTCTCTTCTGCTCATAATATAATGGAAATGTCACACTAATGTGACAGATGCAATTAAGAGAGTGTATCCATCCAGTCTTTTATTAGTTCAACTTGATGTCAAGAGTTTGATGAGGGATTTAAGATGAAAACAAGTCTGCTTGACTTTTGAAATTTGGCCTAATTATATTGGACAGTCTGGGCAGTTAGATAGTCATAGGACTAGTGCTTTGATTCTGTGTGAATTTTAAGGAGGATCTTCAGTGGGGGGGGGGGGGGGTCTTGTGACCAGGTTGGACGTAACTTGAAATGTGATATTCCCCTTGGAAAACCAATGTTTATTAAATTAGAGTGTAATGTCATTTGCGACTTACTAGATTCACCCCAGGTAACCTTTACATGCAAGTTTGTTTATCCCGCTAACGGAAATGTTCACTACCAACATGTTTCAAACATTCATCTGCATTCTGCATCCATCCATATACCGTTTCTGTCATCCTGTCAGTTTTGTCACATTGCAGTTCACAGTTCCAATGGTGGCAGATTTGCCACCTGAAGTTCCCAGTGAGTTTTCAACATTCCCTAAATTTAGATAATGACCCAAGCTGGTCAAAATGATGCTATTTCATCAGCTGTAGCTATGTAGCAAATTAAACAAATGTTACTAAATTGAGTTGGACGAAATGCCACCTACTACCGATCTTCAATGATTCCAGCTGGCAAAGTTTAAAAAGAGAACAGAGAAAAATGTTATAAGGGCTGTCACGTTATCAGATTTGAACTAAATGGTCATCATGGCCAAAATAATTCACGATAATGATGTTATCACACTTTCTATTAAAAATTTGCACTAAAATCACATTTGCCTAAGATAGCCCTCTTTGGCTTCTTCTGCTCGGACAAGCATTTCTCTTGGAACATGTATGCATTTAGTTTAGGAATGGTTAAAAGATACCAGCCCGAAAATTATTTATGTGAGGAGCATTGCTTCATTATAGCCACATGCAAATGGGATGCTAACCCCCTCCCTCAAACAGCATCTGACCACTCATAGCTGAACAAACGGTCAGTTACACCCTGTTACTTGACATATAACATGCCTTTACCGTTGACCATCTAACGTATGTTGCATCACATTTTAAGACTCCTTTATTTTGATTATCCTATTATTCAAACATGTTCTCGGAAAATTAATGCTGACAGATTTTCACAAACAAAAACAACTTTATTAAATAGCACTCTTGAAAAATATTAAATTTTATTTAGCTTTGGTATCAACATGTGTACATTAATCTATGCAAGATCCAAACACAAAGAAAACCGTCTGTGTGCTGTAAGTGAATTACAAAAAAGATCACCACACAGATCGTATCCAGTAGTGAAAAGTACCACACCACTTATAGCTTAGACATTCACTTACAACACAGCACTGATGCACTGCTGTCAGAAACTCCAGTTATATTTGTATTGCAAGAGAGAAAGTGTCAAATCAGTTATCAAAAAACAAGATGCAGATGAGCACTTTCAAAGAATATATATATATATATATATATACAAACATATGTCCGCCTGTGTTGCCTCAGATAAAGCCTAGAAGAAATTTCATTTGGTTGTTGGTGCTGCTACATTTGCTGAGATGCCAGTTAGTCAAATCAGAGTGACTTTTGTGAAAGCAAATTGTTTTGAATATTGAGCAGAGGCTGATACCTGTCCACATGCACTGCTGACTGTGCCCTTGAGCAAGTTACTGGACTGCTGATGAGTTCAAGAATGTTTGTTTCAATGTTCCAGAGAGGCACAGATTTTCCGAATTTTAGCCCATAACAATGCACATGCACAATCTTTATTTTTAGTAACCTGACAGCATGCACCCATTTCTTTGACCTTAGTCACTATCCCTTAAAAAAAACAAAAACACATGGTTGCTGCTAGCAAGCTAGCAAAGCTACATGTATAACAAGCCACTTATGAATCCACTTAATTAAAATCCACTTACGCATTTCAAAGTGATGAATCAAATGAACTGTCAAGGAATACAAGAGAAAAAGACCGATAGTTTAAAACATTCCCAGTACATTCTCATTACTCTGTCTATTCTCTTTTGTTTTCATTTATTTTTGATCTTGTCTACTCTAGGAAAGACTTGAAAATACATAATAATAAATAATTTGTGGTCTCCAACCTCCTTTTTTAACCACAGTCGGTTACAAATCAATACCTCTTATCCCTCTTCTTGCGCTGTGAACACATTTCTGTGCTGCCATTTCATCAGAATGAATACTTTATTAAACTGTTGATATTACACAAAATACATTATCCCTCCAGTTCCTCTTCTATTATATAGCAGTCTGACATAGCTTGTTCCCAAAAGCATGGCACGAACATCCTTCAAATGCCCATTCTTATCGAGACAGATGTGTTCTTCTTTCTCTGCCAAGAAACACAGATCCCCAGCCTCTGCAGGTTTACCACCTTTGATTTCTGCTCATATTGTCCAGAGGCAGTTCTAAGATTGCCCTTTGTTAAGGGTCCAGCATCTCTTCCAGCTGGGGCCGAGATGATGCAACAGCCATGTTAAATCCTGCTGGACTGGCAGGCTGCTGCTCTCTAAGCCTCAGTTACACCACCTCTCTCATTATTAATGCCTTCCTGGCTGAGGACGTTGGCTATGACTACGAAAAGTCCCCAATCATCAGCGATCAAAGTGTGCCACTAGTGATACTATGACAGGTTTGATGTCTGAAGAAGGGGCTTTACTGACATCGTTTGTGGGTTCAAAGGAAGGGCCCAGTTGGGGAAGTGTGGCGGCTGGTTGACCCAGGGATGCTACCATAAATAGCAAGTCATTGGTACGGCGGGGACCAGTGACTGCTCCACCCCTCAAGGCCTTGGTGGGGACCTTGGAAGAGCTCTTCATGCTGGAGCCTCGTCGAGGAGTCTCACAACGCAGCAGGGCTTGGAAACATCTGTAAAACTGGGGCAAGCATAGAACACAAAACATGATCAGAAGTGTACTGTGCTACAGAATTAGACACGAGACCACAAAGACAGTAAAGACAAGCTCAGAAAAGTAATGTTGTAATTTGTTGCTCGAGATTTGCTGAAGACATAAAAACTGTATCCATACCAGACAATACCAGATTTATTGATTTGATTGAATTCTTGCTTTTACCAAAGGTGCATCAATTTACCGAACTGAACCCTTCAACTCTTTCTCCCCCCTCTGCTTCCCACAGTACCACTCTGTCAAGGGTAAGGCTATTGTAAGGCTATTGTGTCAGCTGCCTTTTCTTGTGGAACAATTTACCAAGAGACATCAATTATCAGTAAATGGTACATGGACTGTCTTTAAATTTAGATCTTGTAGTCTCAACTACTACTCAAAGCTCAAAGTTACACTGCAATTCACATTCACAAACATTCATACAGCACTTGTTCTATATATGTTGCGTCTCTAACACACGATGGATGGTACTTTACATCATCAGGGGCCAACTGGGGTTCAGTATCTTACTATTATATTTAAGAAATTACGTTCTCTACCTTCAGTTCAGACCACTACTGCATTTTCAATTTAAATGATCCAATTCAAGTGATTTTGCTAGTTTACTAAGAGTGAAACTAACCGTCCAAAAATTAACATTAAGTGCATTTTTGTGTGGTAAAGGGTCGCTTTGTGAGGCTAGTTCTGAATTTAATAGTTTAGTATAATATATACTGGCGGTTAAAAGTTAAGGACACATTGAGTTTTTGTCACCTTGATTCAAGCATCTTTGGGTCATGTTGTTAAAAAGGAAGGGATCAGTGCTCCACTGGAAAAATTATGAGGAAAAAACATTGACTTTCCGCTGTTGGTCCTGATGTCCGGGCATGGCTTCACAAACAAATTGGTCAAAGATGTGCTCTACACTCTGACTGTCTGGTGGCTTGTGGCCATTGCTGTAGCTCATCAACCTATCTGAGGATGGGCCTACCCCTACCAGAACACTCAGCAGCTTTGTCATGAGAGACAGCAGCTTTGTTCATCCACTGATGATACGAAACCTGAGTGACTGGCTGGTGGACATAGAGTTATGATCTAAAGCACTCTGCTAAGCCCCCCTCGCATCAATGAAGTGAACTTTAAACCCATTGACCTGCTCCTCAAAATCATTGATTTCTTTCAACCAACTAATGTTTGGGCCTTTTCACGTTCTCGTCAATTTTTCGTGTCAGCGATTTCCTCCTCTCCAGTGCGTTTCTGTGAGAGAAATGTGTCGGTCACAGACATTCCTTGATAAAGAAGATTAAAATGTGGGTAGCATGTCAGCACTGTGCCCCTCAATGTTCCAGTCATTGGCTATGCCTTCTTGTAAGTGTCCTTAAAGTCTATTGACCAGGTTACTATAAAATAATATAATATACTGTATATCATAATGCCCTGGTACTTAATGTGACTGCAGCTTGAAGCCAACTTTTATAGCCAGTGTGTTAGTCATGCAGAGGAAAGTGGTGAAACCCACTGTACCTGTTATAGGAGCCCAATATCCCTATTCTGCACCTCACGATTTACATCTAGTGCTGAATTTCTGTGCCAAGTCAGGAGATAGGATGTCCTTTACGCAGCCAGGCCGAAAATAAGAGAGTGAAGGTTCGGATTGGGAAGAGAGGTGTGGCACAACTGATTTAATGCAGGAGACTAGAGCTTGCTTCTGATCACAGACCTGCAATCGACATTTGACCTTCTATTAACTTTAACGACTTTTTACCTAAGTAAGTATTTTATTTGCCACATTATCCCACATTAACCTCAATTTATATTAATTAATTTTTCTGCCACAATTACATATGTCCTTACCCAACCTTAACATTTCCACAATTTTAAAACATATGTTCTCAACATTGCTGGGGGGGATTCGCAGAAAGCACACTGTGCAAAAGTCACAAAACTCTAACCCTAAAGATTAGGGTTAAAATTAATACAATTATGTCATTTGTTAAAATATGGGGTGGGTGCACCTTAATTTTGTGCACCTATATTAAAAATGTTAGGTGCACCAGTGCAACCAATGTAAAAGTCTTTCCTTTCCTTTCCCCAATTCACACCTGGTATCAAAATGCTTTTTAGTGATCAGATCGCAGTTGGATAACATGAACACATAAAAGTACAAATGTAAATGCGTCCAAGACACATTGAGATCAAATTGTGATCTGATCCACCAAATGTGCACAGAAATACAAAATTGTACAAGACTGTTCAAAACCAGCAAGGTGGATGCTAGACAGCTAAAAGCCATTAGCCATTACATACACATAGCAGTCCACTTTTCAGTTCTCATGGATATAACTCAAGACACTGGTGGATAGAATGAAGACCAATCGAAAAGCAAACAAACCTAATAACGCTGCTTCACAGATAGCCACCAATTTCTGCCTTTTTTTCTGTTGTTGTATGTTTTATATGTGCACAAACAAGAGGAGGATGTGACATGACCTGGACAGAGCGATCAGCTCTCAATTTTTTTAACCTTTATTTATAGTCTCTCTTGTGGACATTGGAGACATATTAATACCATCTGCTAAAGCAGTTAGGTTAAAATCAAATGTAGATACAATTTAGACAGGTGTAAATGGAGTCATTTCTTACAGTACAGGTCTACACCTTTGCAAATACTGTATTCCAGGCAGCACCAAGAATCATAACACATCAAAATCCTTTTTTGTGGTTAGAAAAGACAGGCTGTCTTCATGGTACAGAATAAAGGCACTGAAATCTATACACCACCTGTCAGGGTTTAATAAATAGTGGATGGACTCCTGGATGCATTTTTTCAATCTGGGCAACAGATCTGTAAGTCCCAGAGTTCTGATTTCATGCAGATCTCCCTGTTTTACACAAACCTCTGCACAACAGAGAGCCACAGCCGCTGATGGACAGATAGGAGGATTCTGAATAATTGACGACACCGGCGGCAGGTTGTAAGCATAACAATGCATTCAGGGAATTCCGCTATGCTTTAAATTCTGGGCATTTCCAGCCACATCCAAGACGTGTACACAACAGAGGCAGACACCAGACCACAATTTAGACCAAGTCTTCTTCCTGTGCTCCTGTTAATGTGCACTCAGATGAGTAAACGTAGTATACTTAGTATACTTTCTGAGTTTCATGTATACTTATAGTCTACTACATTTTCTCATGAGGTGCAAAATATGACGACCGTCTTTCACATCATGTGAGTAGAGCATTGAAACCTTTCCAACTGTACAGCAACATTATATTGACAGACACAGAAAGAGGGAGAGAAAAAGAAACAATCATAGATTGATTAGAAGCCATGAATTTATATGAAATTTATATAAGAAACAGAAAGATGCTCTTCGAAATTGTGATGAGATGTGATGTTGCCAGTGCAGAAAAACACCACCAAAAATTATATTTGGGACAAAGTCCAACATAATCCTAATGTAACAGCTTACACCTTCATTCTGTTATTCCCCATTAATATCTAATAACCATTCAAAAGAAACGTAAGACCCACAGCGTATTGGTTGACATTTATGTAATATTTGGATAGGAGTAATATTTTCTAAAATGTACAGGGCTCTAACCTCTGCTCGGGATTTGTTGCCATCGCCTCAAAAATATAAATCTAAGCAGTTTTCATTGTAATTTCTCATATATTAAATTTGTAACATGTGACAAACTAATCACGAATATGGAAGATATGCAGACAAGTGGTAGAGGATGAGAGCTAGTTAAGACACAGGCATCAAGGCTGAGGTCAAGGCAAAGGTGAAAGCAATGACAGATAAGTTGATCCAGTATGACAGGGAGATGGAAGGAGGTAGATGTGGGAGTGTTTTGGATAGGGAAGGGTCAGCTCACACTGGTCACATCAGGACCAGCTGATGCTTTCTATGATCTGGGCAGATGCTGTATGGCTAGAAGAGGACAAACAGGGTCAGGTGTCAGGCATCGTCTAAAACAACAAGGCTTTAATTTATTTATTTGATTTTCTGAAGCAGGACATGGCCGCTTGGTTTCTGTATTCTTTTAGTTTCTACTTGACTGCCCAGAGACTTTCATTAGCAGTTCACTCACGTTGGGTTTGCAAGAGTTTTGTTGTACAGAAATCCTCCAAAGCGAAAAAAAAACATGGGATAGGAAATTTTTCATATTGAATATTCAGACAACAGGGCATGCTGAAAAATGAATAAATCCTTCTCCTTTAAATGAGTTCTTTATGGCACCGATAATCAAAACGTCGCAGTGTTCTCACCAAAGGCTGAGCGGAGTTAAATTGCAGACACTCACTTGTCACTTGAGTGAATTATACTTAATGCTGTTTGAGGAATCCAAATGAGGTGAGCCAATGTCAGCAAGACTAAAATTTCTTTTAAAGGCATCAGCAGATAACCCACTATTTGATTTTACGACTGTTTGACTTAATTTGATTAAGTAAGCTCTCCAGTGTTGCGAAGTGTCCTGCAAACCATAGAATGTAATAGATAAAGTCACAGATCTGAGAGCTATGATTGGAAAAATGACACGCTCAGAATTTAGTGATGAATGTATCAATCATTTCCTCACAGTCTCATGGTTTAGATTTTCTGCAACATCTCATTTCAGACAGCAACTGGCATAATGCCTCAGGTCAGTTGCTTGCCTCCCAAAGTATGATCTTCAACAAACCCATCTATTGTAGTTTGTGTGTGAAGTATCTGGCATGAGGAGTAAAGTGATTCTGTTTCACAACACAGCTTTTTTTCAAATGCACCACGCTTACATGACGCCACAGTAGTCAGCTACATACAGGTAAAGCCACATTAGTGATTTAAGTGTTCATTTCATAAAGTCTAGGAGACTGTTAACTGTCATATCTGTCTGCACAGGACCAGCAGCACAGTTTAGCTCTCTGTTTCATTACATAGAATAAGCAGTGTTTCAAGCCAGAATTGAGTCTTAAAGGGCTCAAGACTTCATCACGTTGTCCGTGGGATGATGGGAAATGTGTGCAGGCCAAACGGAGATCATCCCGGGATGCCTACAGGATGACCTTATATCTGAAAATTATTTGTTGAGTGCTGACTAGTGTCCTTATAATGTCTCTGGTACAATGAGCATGTCCCCTCATGTTATTAATATCACATAGCACGAGATCTTTTTCTGGTAAAAACTCTGCATAATCCCAGTACAACTTTCCCATCAGTCATTGTTTGTTGGCCACATGTATTTGGATGTATTTTTTTTTCTATTGAAACTGTCACTAGCTGCTTGCTCACATTACTTGGAAGCTAACTTTACAGATGCTGCCCTGGCTTATTTGTCTGTCAGCTAACTCATACATTCAAACAGGTTTCAATATATCAGTGTGGTCCCCATTATCGTCTGAGCCTTAAACCCTTAGTAAACATGGCTTGTACTTGACCACTGGTGATTGTTTTTATGTCTGCGGACACCACCACCACCACCTGCACCGCAGGTTGACATTCTGAGTAATAGTGGGGGGGGGGGGGGGGGGCTGGGTGGTGAAATGATACATCATTATTGAGGAAAATACTAATTACATTCTCTAAAATGTGAGTAGATCAGAGCTGCGGCCCACTTCTGCTCTGCAGCGGACGGCTACATTTTTCATCAGGCAAATTAATGACACTGGGGAATACTTAGAGATAAAGCCACCGATATGGGTTATCACCATCAAATGGAACAGCATAACATAAAGCAAGCATGTGTGCGTGTATGTGTGTGTCCTGAACATGTCTAGTCAAAGAGAAAACTACCTTCCCCCCAAAATCAGAGGGGCGATGCATACACTGCCCTGCCTGCGTTGTATGTACTATAGCTCATTATGTTCTATATTTGTCCCACATTGTCCTTCTGTCACAGTCAGACCAGCCATAAACAGCTACGGGAGAAATCCCTTGGCAGGCAGGCAGAATTCAGCATGAACTCAGCACTAACGCTTTACAAGTTCACGAGACATGCAGTCAGTTCTCAGCAGCATTGAAACACCATAACCCTGGGATTGCATCTGAGGACTATGCCGTTATATATATGTAATGCAAGTCACTCTTGCTGGTACCTCTGGAAGTACCAGCGACCCGGCGCTACGTCAATTAGGTGTCTCTTTTCCCAGAAAAACAAAATACAGCGGAGACGACAACAAGTGGCGAGTGACCTATACAACTGATTCCGAATGCCGACCAAGATCCCTACTGACAGGTTGCTCTCATAGCATTGGAATGAACAGACATTCGGATTAGAATATGAATAATGGTCCAAAGATCAGACTGCTACAGGAATACATCCATCCATCAGTTGTTTTTAAGCGCATCGCAGAAGAAAGAACCTGGAGCCTTGGTCTCTAACATGAATACCTCTGTGCTTAATTAAATTAGTTTTAAGCTTGAAAGCATGTTCAAGTGAAGCTGTAGGGCCAAAACATTTGGTTTAATATTGCTGTTGCAATATGTGCCTTGTCCACACAGTCATCCATGCTACCTCCATCCATAGTGGCAGGTTTCAGTCTTCATGATAAGGTTTGAACAGACGATGCTGGACTGGCTCGGACACTAGCTAACAGCCATCATTCAGCGTTTCTTTTAGGTTTACTCACGAGTACGACATGGTAGTGGCATAACAATAAAGACAATGTTACATCCACAGTATTGTGTGTTATGCCAGAGGGGTTTATAAAAGTATGGCCCTATTTAAATGTCCCAATTAAACAGGTGATCATTAAGACAATTTAACAACTATGTGGTAAGTCACCCTAAAGGCTCTTGAAATAATGTCACAATTGTACTTTCCATTTAGGTCAAACTTTGATTGGGTAAGGAGAAATACCACTACGAAACAAAAACTGTAATAGGTTTTTATCATAATTCGACAGCCGTTCAAGTTTTATATCCATCATACCAGCACAGATTGGAGCTGGATATCCCCCTGATTCAACTCAATATTCAGTTTTAATTGTTTTGGGTGGGTTAGGGGAAATTTGGGGGAATTTTCCCTGGGTACAAAAAGTAAATTAATGTTTAAGAGCAAAATGCATTACTGGCTCCTGCATTACGGCAAGCCCCATGCCCAATTGAGAGAGGGTGAGAGTGTAAAGAGGCCGAGCAACCTAATGAGAACCTGTACTGTGCCTGTTCCACACAGAATACTGCAGCGTTTTGAGCCACTGCATTAGCCCATCAGCTAAATGTGTATCATGATGTTTGGAATTATCAATCAGCAAATGCACCTCTGATAGATAATGTAGAGTTTACAACCTGAGCTGAGCAGAAAGACTTTACGTTTGGATCGATAGCTTGACCCTACCTGGAGACACACCACGTGGCCCTGTTCTTAACAAATCTTGGAATAAACTTAAGTGCCACGAGTGAGTCAGAAAGAAGTAAGGATGTGCATGAGATTTTCACCAGTCCAGTCATTCGAGCAGTGATGGAGTGGATCACTCCAGAAAATCACGGGGCATGTCAAACTGTCATAAATAATCAGTCAGTTCGCAGCAGTCACAGGGGCAGATGTTGAAATGACACCACCTGTCAGTTTGTTTGACATGGTTTCATTGTTTGAGTCTGTTCGTCTTGACAGTACGTAATTGTGGAGTCTTTTGGAAGGATGCTTCTGCAGTTTATTAACACATGATGAGGTCTTTTGAAGTACTGCTGGCTGGCTCGTGCAGCGCTAAAAGGTCTCATAGCAGAACGAGTAAATGCTTGATGTAGTTCGACTCACTGGTGCAGCCGTGTTTGTAATGATTATTTAGTTATGTGAGAAATGGGAATGTGGGAAATTATGCTTATTCGGTTGCCAGAGTTGGCTGAAAAGGTAGATACTCGTCTCATATCTGATCTTAACATAGCACAGCAACTTATGAAAGAGCAAGGAACTTCAGGTGTTTATGGGGCAACTACCATGATTTAGCAATGCTTTAATGTACTGGCAGCTTACACAGGGTTACCAACATGCATTCAGATGAGAAGAGAAAACCATTCATGGAAAACTTACCCATAATTCTTTGTTGTGACCGCCGTAGATTGTCGATAGGACAAGCGGGTACTTGTATCTGTACAGCATTTTTAGTCTTCAACTCGCCTCAACTCACAGTTTCCATAGTAACGGGCTGGGAGGAATTGAAGACTGAAAATGACATACAGGACATTTGGTGTCTCGCTGTTCTGGGGTCGATGGTGTGTGGGCTAAAACGTCCCAGATAGCTGTGGTGGTGTTGGCGGCAGCTTGAGGAGGAAGGGAGTGTTACATAGAGCAGACAGCGGAGGAATGGAAGCTCTCGCACCTACAGATGACATGGTGACATGGTAAATGGACTGCAAATATTTAGTGCTTTTCTAGTCTTATTGTCTCCTGAAAGCCATTTACACTGTACATGCCACATTTACACACACACACGCACGGTTCTTTAAGTTTCTGTATCTTGCCCAAGGACACGTAGAAATTTAACTACAAACCTGATTATTTTAAGGTCATTTTTAGTTTTTTCCCCACTTCACAATAAAATAGTATAATAAATAATCTCCAATAGACAGTAGAGTATATAATTCTCTTTATGGCACATGAAATCTTTCTGACAGTCTGAATGGAATTATTTTCTAAAAGCTTACACAGAATATTGTGTGTCACTTAATAGACCAGGACGAGATGAGAAAGATTACATTGAGGCGGACGGAAAAAAATAATGTTTTAAAGGCCGACCCCAGTGGGAGTGGAGGACAGTCTTGGTTATCTTTTGTCATGTTTTTTCTCACCATGATGAACAGTGTTTCAGAAAGGAACAAAACATCTTAATCTTAATGTGTTGTACAAAGACTTGATAAAAAAGTGTATTGAACTAACTTAAGTAGAATTTTGAGCAGTTTACTTCTGAGCCACCATCGGTCCTAAATCAGTCTAATGGAAAGTAAAAGACCAGGTATTCAGAGAGTTGGCAGTTGTTAGCTAAAAAATTATAATAAATACGCCATGATCAGTAGAAACACAGCCAAGAGCTAATGTTTGAATGAGTAGTGGCAGGTTTATGCATAATTTCTGCATAAATATGCATATGAAACAAAAAACATTCACAAAAGAAACAGAAATGTTTAATTCTGGTCATTTACAACCCCTTTCCCCCCCGCTTTAGTTTTTCCATTATGTTGATGGATTGTGCTCAAACTTTTTTTGCTTCATAGTGTTATGCACTGTAACTGCCATTCACCAGCCGTTCTGTTCTCCCAAACACGCCAGGAACACTCAGGACAGTCTCCAAGGGTCAAACCCAAAGTCCCAATTAACAGTTGCTTGCAAAATGTGCGTGTTGCAGCACAAGGCAGCTAGCTCAGTAGAGTGTGTAAGTATACTCATGCTACGTTCACATCATAAACTGTATGATGTTCTTTACTGTAAACACAATCTGTCAGCGCGGAAACAGTTGTTTGTGTCAACTTCCTCGTGGAAAAAAATTATTCTTAATTTTTGCTGCTGATGTTGTAACACATCTGAAAATGTGTGCCCGTGCTTGTGTGCTGCATAGTAGCTCTACATTCCCTGTTAACAAGTCGTGAAATAAATAATTACTGAATTAAAATTGTTTTGGATTCAAAAATCATTAATGACTGTGTATGTGGGTGTTCTGTTCCAATGATGAATACATGCTTTAAAAAACATACCTCTAAACTGAAGCAATGAGAGCACATATTGTAATAGCAGAAATTAAAGTAAATGAAGAATGTAAACAAGAGAGTTGGTTTAACTAGCACGGGGCCCCCTGTGGGCCCTATTGATCTCCCATGTATACACTGCACAAAACAGAACCTCCAAATGATGTAGTAATAATAATAATACAGGGGAAAACGTTTGTTTTGCACGCGTAAACAAATTGAACTAATTCACAGTGGATTCAATTATTAGACACTAAATTCCACACACTAAACAGTGGTCTGGTCACAAGGCTCCAGGTTCAGTGTTTGTAACCACAATCACAGGCTTCAGCCTCAGTGTGGACTTGAGTTTGCACACATTAGAGCAACCCTCCATTTTTTGATACGCAAGCATTCCAGTGAAGTAAAAAAACAATAAAAAAACACAATTTTTTTGTCATTTCTCTTCTGATAAGCACTGCATGTATGTATTGTGTATCACACAGCAAAGCATGTTATCCTGAGGTATGACTGATTAGGTACAGCAAGTCTCATTTATGATGGTTGCCTGATGGATCCATTTTCAAACTAAAGTAGTTTATAATACACTAAAAACATGTATACATGGTTAATATATGCTAAAAAATATTTGTCATGTTAAAAGTAACTGGAATGATCCATTAAAACAATACCTGCCCTCTTAGGCATATTCTTCTGGGGACAAAACTGCATCAGTACTCCTACTGATTAAGCAATGTGTCTCATTAAATCTGATTTAAATCCACCAAAGACCTCTGCTGGAAATAGCCTGATCTAATTTTGAGGAAGGAAAATCGCCGATCCATTTCGAACATTATGTTGGACTCCATATAGGCTCCAGCTCGGCTGAACCCGGATTTGCTAAATATAGAGGCTCCAACTGAATATTTCCACAAAAACATGCTTGTTTTCATCCGTCTGTGGATTGAATTAAATAACACGCGCACAAATATGCAAGAGTTGCATGATAAATGTGACAGTGCAAGTTAGGTCTGCTGTGATTAATTGTTTGGATACAAAGGCTCTCTGTCCCTTTCTACTTAAACAGTAATCAAGTATGCATGTGCAGCTATAATCAGACGTGGCTCTCCACATGTTGGCCACTAGAGGCATAACATGAAACTGATGCTGGTGTCGACTTCCAAACCCTGGCTGCCTTTTGGCTTTTCCTCCTGCCTCTCATCTCTTCGCCCTGACAAGAAGAAAAGATGAGCTTTGAGCCTTTCCTTTACCTTTGTGACAGATGTACTGTCATGTGTTGCAGTTCACTGAAGTTTCAGACCTATATGTGACAGCAAAATTAAAGCTCCTGAGAACCCTCTACATTTTTGGATCCTACATGAACACATTATATTCTACCTGAGTTAGAACAGCTGTGATTATATTACAATTTGGTTTGAAGGTAACAAGGCAAAAGGTGGCAGGATTTTTGGTGGGGTTTCCAGTGACACTGTCCTATTGAAGCAGAGTTTTTAATCGTTAAAATTGAGCATATCGTTGGTTCAGGCAGGCCACGACGTCAAGCTCAGCCACAATCCAGTACATCAGCTGTCGGCTCAGCCGATCTTCTTCAACACATTTAATTGGCAAAGCTCATATTGTGCACTATATTATATCATATCTACGCTACTTTAGTCAGCCTACTCATCTTGCTTTCACTGCAAGCCACTTCCCAACCGCCTCCACTCCAGCACGTCCTTTACATGCTGTTTCTGACATTTATTAACGTCATTTGTTGTGGAAGATGTGCTCTCCCTACCTCAGGCTTTCCTCGTATGCACGATGAAGGGCAGGGGGTTCGCAGAACAGAGACATACTGTCAAATATATCTTACTGCGATTATTGAAATTAATTAATTTTGACCATAGTTTTCCCGACTCAACTGTTTTTTTATAACAATTGCTGTAAAGGTTAGATGTGATGAGAGTTTGATAGCCTGTAAATATTTTAGTACACCTCCAGTTTTCCATTTTTCACTGAAAATTTACACCATGTAATCTTACTGTGTACTCTGAGTGAGAGTGGTATTGATCTTCTCTTCTACCTCTACCAACAGTGTTATGTAGAAATGCCTGGAGTGATTGATGCCTGATTTGAACCATGGTGGGTCACACACTGTTAGGAGAACACACAAAAAAAAGAAAATGTTTTAATCTCAGCAGTTACTGATGACAGTAGTCATTTGTCAATAAGTCACAGGCTCATTGTTTTGATTCAGTTCTGATTCATCTCATCAAAGCAACTTTAAATTAGATAAAGTAGAAGAGCAAATAAAACACAATCAAAGCCACCAGCCACTCATAACAACTACGGCAGAATCACATCCCACAATTAAAGATAAATCCCAAAGCTGTTCATCATATTGTCTGAAGTGAGCATGGGCCAAGGTTAATTGAGCCCTACTCTGTGTTCAATTATTATCTTCTATGACAACGGGTGCCTTTCCTGACATTGCAAATACCCCTTATGGTTTGATATTGAGCTGTCAGGCAAAGTGAGCAGAATTTGGTTAGACTTGCCTGAAAGGCTTGGGCTAGTTGCTTACAAAATATATTTGAGTAACGTGGCCTGAGAAGCACCGAAATGTCAGATGGGACAAGAAGGAGTTGAGGGAGATCCAGGCAGTGACTCCTCTTGCGCTACTTATTGTATAATTTATTTCATTCGTTGGCTAATTATTCAACCCTGTCATTTTTTTCCGATACATTTTTACAACAGCAGAAATCCGTCACACACATAAAATATATTTTCATTGTGAAATGAAACAAGTATGTAATTGAGTTTATTAACTGTCAAGGATGCACTGGTATACCATCTGATAGGAAAACACACAAGGACTCATTTCCATTGTATGAAGCCACCTTGTAAACAGTCGAGATGACTGGGCTCAGTGTGTAAGATGCTCTTCACCCGCTGCTTTGTGACAGCAAAAGACAAAAGGCACTGACCCTGGCTACAGTACAGCCCCCGCCCCCCCCCCCCCCCCCCCCCCCCCTTCCTCTCTCACCTGTTTATTCATGAAGACATAGATGATTGGGTTGATGACAGTGCTCGTCTTGGCCAGGACTGAGGGGATGATGCTCGCCTCGGGCGTGACGAGACCGGGTGGCCCGAAAGTGGCCAGCAGGGCCATGATTCCGTACGGAAGCCAGCACAAGAGGTAGCATATCACCATAATCACCACCATGAATAACACGCGCTGCTCGCGTTTCCTGCTCGTCGATGCATTGATCCCGCTCACCTGGACACAGCAAGGGGAAAAGAGAGGGAGGACGAGAAATAATATGTTAATGATTCAAAGAATTCTTGAAAATGTGTTCAGGCATAAAGGGTTTTTTACTTTTGCTTTCACAGTACATTTGAACTTTCCCGTATGGAAGAGAGGAGTCTACTGTAGGAAATAACACAGCATTGTTGGAATAGGGGGAAGGTCACATGGGTTAAAGTGAGAGATTGAATGGAGAGAGAATGCGAAACAGACAGGAGAGGAAGCAAGTGACCTCATTGCAACACACCTACAGAGGGAGTCAGAGACAGAGATTCAAATTTCCTGGAAATCTCTGTTTGCTTAGATGTTAGGACAGACGGCAGCCTGTTAGGTTAGTTCACCACAAAGACTCAAAAGCAGAGTTTCTCTCAATCAATTATATCAATTACTGACTTCTGGAAAGGCTGCAGCATCACAGACTAACTTTGGGGATCAGCTTTACCAGTTTTGCATTTTCCTGTGTAATTATAGATATCATTATCTGGCTGAACTGTCCGTTTGTTTACAACCTGATTCTCTGACATGAAGTGCGTCATGCCCTTGTCAGTGTAGAGTGTAGCAATGATGCAACGTTCTCAGATCTCAGCAATCGCTTTGTTGAGTCAAATGTTATCATAAATGACAGAATTCATTAATAAAATTTAAAAAAAGATAGACCCAAATTGGAATAAAATGGAAAAAAGCTTGAAAATCATTGGCATAGGCATTGTACCTGCTCATGAAGAGGTGTGTATACAAAAACATGGACAGCAAAAGGCTACACAAATGTGTTCACCTTCGTATGGACACTACTGCACAGTTGGGCTGTCTCAACCTGTTTCTCTGCCTGATGGCCACATATCAGCTGCTGTCATTAAATTCCATCGGCATGGAGAAGCAGTGACAGGGAGCCAGTTTCAAGAAGGACTCAAGCAGTGGCAGGTTTTTTTTGGAAAGGGTTTGAACTGAGGTGTTGGCACTATTCTGTGCACATACTGTACAGTAGTTCATACTGTGCATACAGTTATGCATGCTGTAAGGTTTTTAAAATATATGGTACGGTATATTCAGGTGTTGTTCTCCTGCATTATTCAGTTAGTGCTTTACTGACAGGCTGTAAACCGACATCTCTGCACACTCTGTGCTGTCATTCACACTGTGGCATTTGCATGAATATACAGACAAATACATTATTCAGCTTTCACTAAACAGTTGGTGTTACTTCAACAATATGCCAAACAAATGCTTTTCCATTGTTGCAGACTAATCAAGTCATACCAGTGATTTGCAGCCTCTTCACATTTAGCTCATTTGCCCATAAGTGGCTTCCACTTCTCTGCAAATAGAAAATTTGAATGTGTTCACAATCATATTTAGACCCTCTTGTACAATTTCTGAAAAGTTTGCAGTCTTTGTTGAGTTTCTACCATGCAAAGAGGAGCAGCTGGCTTGGTCTTTTTTTTCTAAAACATTGAGTCCTTGATTTACAGAGATAGACATAATATCATTCTTAGCTGACAACTCAATTTTGCGTTCTTCATTTTTGTTTACTTTTAAATGTTAAAACCTGATGTTTTAAAATCCAGAATTGTCAAAGATGGTCTTACATATGCAATTGGGACTACATACTTTACATATTAAGATAAAAAGCTAAAGCTTCTTGTAAAGTTTATTAGACTCCGTCACGCTAGTGTGTAACAATGGGGTTAGTGGGCTTTCTCATCAAAAAAATAAAAAATATAATTAAAAGTTAAAATAATTTCTGTTAACATTACTCTCATCTAATATGGGTAAGTACCAGTTCAATGAGATATGGATCAAGAACAGCGCATATTGCCCTCGGTTGATACCTGTGCAACATAATAAATGTGAATCCCATGTTGTGCATGAAAATGCTCAGTTTTGGAACTTTGGGTATAAAGGCGCATGGGAAGTGAGGAAAAAGCCACCAGAAAACACGCACTAGTCATGTGTACACACAGATCTGTGTGGTCATGCTCAGTCGATTATTTGTGTTGAATGTGAATATATTAATTTGCAATTCTGGGACTTAGATTTTCCTTCATATCTTTCCTACATAGCGTTTTCTTTAACTGAAAGGGTCACCAGTCATTTTGGCTGCAACACGTTTTTTCGTTTTACTGCCACACTGGCTCAGTTCCCACTCTGTTGACTTTCTCACTCTGTCAGCTCTGAAGAGAAGTTGGCAGCTTCAATCTTGGCTCTGATTAAATGAATTAAGTGGAAGAGGTCACAGACAAAATGAGGAAATGGATGGTGAATAAGTGTTGGATAATTGTAATCAAAGGCTGGGTGGCTGTTGAAAGCACCTAGCGTATTAATCTACTTTCCTTACAGAGAAACGGTTATATATAACTGCAATCCCCAGAAATGTAAAGACAATTATATGTTAAATCACAAAACAGATTTTTCAAGTATACATTCACAGCTTTCACTGACTTACTGTAATATCCAATGGCTAATTCCTCTGTGACAATAGAAGGAGCACTGTCTCCACCTAAGTCCCTGTTGGGGCAGTCAGCTATTTAGATCATCTGGCCAGTGTGCAGCAATGTTAAACTTATTTTTGAAGCAAACTCGAAGGAACTGCCTGGAAATGAGAGTGTCTGTTATTTCTGTGGGCTTTGTGAGACTGTGCTAATTAGAAAACCATTCGCTTCAGCACCTAAATGTCTTATGTTCATGTTTTCCTGTAAAGTAATGTCTTTTTGCCATGTAATTGACAGATTTTTTTTTCCCCAACTCAAAGAATTTGTGAGGAAAAAAATTCAAAATAATTGGCACAATATGCCTGTTAAATTGAAAAGTGTGGTGGACTGTGCTGGGGATGTTAGTCACGTTGACACAAAAAGTACTTCTGCCATGTTCACATCATAGCATTTAAATCCTCATTACAAGCAAATGAGTGAGAACGCTCAAATGCAAACCACTGTGTAGAGAGAACCGACCATTAAGAGAATATCAGCATGCTGCACTGCAAGGCCTGCTGCCGGCATTGAAGTTTGGAAATCAGTGGGTGTGTGAGTGTGCCTGCCTGAACAGGAGATATGTGGCCACATTTTGGTGGCCTTTTCATCTCTCTGCCTGTCTCAATTCTTGAATGTTTGCGCCTTCTGTTACACAAGTGTCTGCTCTTCCTCATGACACTGAAGACGACAGTGAGAACCTGCGCTCTGTATGTGTCAGCCATGTTGTACCCTATGCTGGAAAAGACAGTCACTCTGCTGTAGAAATGTACCGTCTGTAGGAAAAAAAACATCCCTTCTAATCCCAGCGTGTCACATGCAACAGAGCAAATAATGTGTGACGCATGGAAACAGAAACTCTGCTCTGTCGAGATATTTGACTGGTACATTTAACTGTTCCTATTTCATGTTCAGAAGAGGATCTTACAATGAGTGAATGGCAAAATCCGTTCTGAAGCAAACCTTTAAGAGTTTTAGCTCTGGAGAGATGTGAAGTGTGCACTTAGGGAGGTGTACTTCTTGGAGAGAGTTCAGAATGCAGCAGGTAGTGGCAGAAGTTTTGAGCACTGTATGGGCCGCGTGGTGCAGGCAGCAGCTCTACTTATTAACTTTGCTCAGGGAGAAAATAGTCAAAGGACATGTAGGTGATACTAGCTGCCTGGCTGCAGTTAGTATTGTAGTGTGAGCACACAGCCAGACACAGTCTTGGGTGAGGAAAGTTCTCTTTTGATGGATTTTTGGGAGACATAAGCTCCACACTTGGGTTGTGGTTGCACTGTGGAATTCCGTGACAGAATAAAAACGTCTGCTTTCCTTAATGAGGGATGTCCCTGAAATGCTGTTTTTGAAGAAATGGATAAGAGGTTGGCCTGAGTAACCTGGGAATCTATGTTTATTGGAGAATGCTTTATTGTCTCCGTAGCTGCTCATTATTCATCTTCACTATTTCAACTTGGCTTACATTACAAATTACTAAAATTAAACACTGGGGCTTTACAGTTACAGCAACCAACTGAGCATCCGCTGATTCCAGTGCTGTACGGTTTCCGGCAGTGCTGAAAATTCAACGCAATTGCACTTATTCTGGACCATTTGTGCAACCGTATTCAACACCACGTGGCAAACATGGCGACTTACAAGGAGGTCGGTCCCACGTCATGTAACTATATTTAACTCATTCAAAGTTGACGTAAAAACACTGGTTCTTTGTTGCAGGTGATTAGACATATATAAACACATAGTTATGGACAATATATTCAATTTCTGTGAATAAGTTCTTCTAAATATTAATTCTGTAGCTTAAGATAAGATAAAATGTAAAAAAACCCAATTACAACCGCTTTAAGTTTTGAATTTTGAATACTGCTTCAATACCCTCAGCGTCCACTTCGATTATTCCATCTATTCTTGATGTTTCAACTGCAAATTGTAGGCATCAAGCACACACAATTTATTCAGAATAGAATTAATCAAAATGATCCGCAAAGTAAAATTTAAAGGTTTATTAACAAAGTCCTATGTTAAGCCGAAGTAACTTCCAAATCTGTATTTCGTGCTGTTATAGTTGAAATTTTTTTCTTTTATTCAGGTTTGAGCACCAGATAATCCTTGTTTAGGAGCATGCAGTAAAAGAGGAAACAACAGCAGTTTATTTCGAAGCATGCATGACAAACTCAAATTATAGGCTTGGTTGTAATAAGCAGTGTGGTTTTTCAGGCTCAGTAAGCATTTGTCTTCCTGTGCTCATCATCTCTGAAGCCTTATGGCACAGGAGTGGGATCAGCTGCTTTTTATATCACTGCAATCAAATAGTCTCATCAGCTTAATATTGGAGAATACAGCTGCGAGCCTCTCCTTGAGGTTCAATGGGCTCTGAACCAATGAAAAAATCTGACGTCTGGCCAGATGGCTTCGAGATGTAGCAGTTGTATTTTACTTTTATAATCACAACGTTGTTTTATTTGGTTATTCGGGGTAGACCATGAAACTGTTAGATACCAGGCCAGCAGATGTGTGCTAGGTCCCCAGGTGCAGAGGAAAAGTCACCTCCAGCATGTTCCAAACCATAGACTGAATGTATAAGGATGAACGAAATGACAAGGTCCCTAAAGTGATCATGACGTCATGACCCAGTATGTCATAAACCCCGCCTCCTCCACGTAAGTGGATGGGACATGGACTAAACTGAAAAAAAAAATCAATAGTTTTCTGTCCTTTTAAGTATCACACTTGTCTGTTCAAGAGGTCCTGTTTCTGATAAGTTTTTAGAAATTAGTTATTTCATGCAAACATTGTGAGACTTCATCATTGACATGTGAGACTGGCTCTTGATTGGTCGGGTTGTCGTATCGTACGTTGATACCCCCCTCTGTTGCTTTTTCGCCTAAGACACAGATTGTCTGGCTGTCTCAACCTGTCTTTTCTTTTCTATATTAGCTACAGTTCAACTGTTGCTGTTTCATTCACTTTTTCCTGAGGCACTTTTCCTGGTAGACATTTTGACATGGCACAGTGGGAAAAGCAGAGGTGTAAATAATTCAATGAATGAGGGCTGAAGGATTTCCATTTAGCTGCTTCACTTTCTGGGTCCTGGTATTTTGCATGCTGGCTCCCTGTCACACTGTCACGTCTTACTGGGACACTTGAAGTGAACAGAGCCATTGTTTATCAGCAGCGCCAGCTCTTTTCCTGGTATGACAAGTCGAAAACCTGTGCTGTGAAAAAAAAAAAAGTCCAGGCAAAACAATAACCCCTGAAAACACAAAGGTGACTCATAGTCTGGTTACACGCAGATAAAAGAAAAACAAACTTGTTGTTCAACTGTTGGTGACCCAGAAATGCACCACCACAACCGCACCAGATGCACCCAGATCCCCCATATACAAACAACCATGTTGGCACACTCCAATGTTCCTGATGAAACCACACAATCTGTGAATTTGGAGTCTTCAGGGCAGCTAACTGGATTACGCTGATGAAGTGGCAGGCTGCCAGAATGGCGGCTGAAAATCAGCTCAGCCCTGGGAGGCGGGGGGCACTCAGTACTGTATACCTCCTGTTCCTTCCCCAGCTGTTGCCTGCCGTCCCCATGCCGGCAGCAGCACCAGATACACTGGTTATAAGACTGTGAGATTGGTGGTGGTGGCAGTAGTCCGACAGAAAGCAAGGCAGTGTGAGCCAGACACGAGGCTGAGAACAGACAGAGTGAGTGCAGAGAGTGAGAAAAAAGCGGAACGAGGTTGTTTGAAAGTCAAAAGCACGTACGGGAAGAAGGAGTGGAGTAGTTGTGGCAGAAATAAGAGTAGTGATGGGAGAGCGCTCCCATCGGGGGAAAATTTGAGGAACATGCGAAAGAGATAGTTTCTGCTGGACACTCCTGTGAGTCCAACTGTTAATGGCAAATCAGCAGTTGTTGTTCTGTTGTGATTCATTTGATAAGTTCTTCCCCTCCTGTTTTTGGCCTTGTGTCCTCGTTCGGGCAGTTGTTGTGGGAGTTTGCCCCATGCTGTAATCAGCAGGTGAGGTCTTTACCTGGCTGGAGGGAAGAGTGTGGCAGCTGCCGCCATCTTTACCTTGTTACACAAACATGCTCTAACTTAAGTTAGAAGCCTGTCATCGAAAATGCACTTTTCCCAATACGTTGCCAAATAACTGTCTTACTGTCACCTTCAAACATGCACACACTTAGAAAACCCCTTCAGGAAGTGGAGACCTAAGCCAAATCATTTGGATGATTTGTATTTGAGAATGTATTGTCAACTATTTTTGACGTGGAAAAGCTTTGAAACACTAAACCATCTAAAAATAAAGGAAAGTAAGATCCTAGGTATTTTTTTGTTTATATACAGTCTATGGTATTTTCTGAGCCCTTTAACTTAAAATTCTGACTCCATATCCGCTTCTCAGGTTCAAGTCAGCTGCAGCTACTGTAACTTTCAAATGCTTAGAGCCAAAAGCTTTACTTGTCACTGTTGAATGTAACTAAAATGATTTGGAGAGGAACAAAATAAGAGAAGTTTGATAGTTGCGGGCCACTCTTTAAAACTTCATTTAATGAGGGCGGAACGTTTGAACTAATCCCACAGCTCTTGACTCTCACAGCTAACCCCTCATAAAAAATTGTGATTCCTTATAACTGACATCTGATCATTTATTGAACACGAGCATGTCATGTGCTGCTATCAAAACACCCACGACTTCTGACTGAGAAGCAGGACTTCACACATTCCCCTACAGTACAGGACTGTAAATGTAAGAAAAGTGGCTCATTTTGTTTCAGGCATCGCCATGATTGCTTAAAATGTCTGTTAAAAGTTACAATGGTGTTGGTGTTCAGCAGGAAAGTTACTCTGTATGATTTTACTTTTCCCCAGAGGCCCTTCACAGCTAAAACTGCAACATGATATCAAAGCTAACTGGAATCGCAGCACCATAACATGAACGCCTGAAGAAGCTTCATCCCCAAAATGTCACTCTTTCATCAACCCAGACAAACAGTCCTGCCTCACACACGCACACAAGGAGAAAAGACATAGGCGCAGCACTTTTGACCGGCTTATTTTTGCCTCAGCAGTCCCGCTCCTTAGTCGGCCCAGGTGTTCTGCCAGCGCAGTTGTTGGCCGCTAAACGTGATTGATTGCAGGATTTGTGTCTGCTGCATTAGTCCCGTACACCACCAGCCTCCTGTGACCTGCCAAACATTAGGCTGGCCTTTCGCCCATCAAAGGTCCTCTCTCAGCAAGAATTGTCAATGCTCCGTTGAATCTCTTTACAAACATTCACTGTCCCCCTCCCTCCTCGCCTTTCCATAGCCCCGTGTTCCTCCCCCTCCACATGCTCCGTCACATCAAGGTGTCTGCAAGGTTGTGGGGGGGAAACTACATGATTGTGACTTATTGAATATGGGAGAGTCAAGTAAATCTGCAGAGCACCGGGGAATAAGCATCACCGGCTGCTTTCTACAGACAAACAACTTGTAAAGGAGGGAATCAGGAATGATATTAAGGGTGAGGCTCTGTTGGGCTGCTGGGGGAATTCAGGGGCAGATGCAGTGAATGGAAGGTTGGTGAGGAGGCATGCGTGTGTGTGTGTGTGTGTGCTGGAGATGAAGTGCCGGGACATTCATTTTCATTTGAAATAACAGCCCTTCGAGGAGCTAAGGGAGAACTGTACGAATGGCGTGGAATTGACTTGTGGAATTGTAAAGCTAGAGGGTTTTTCTTAACAGTTAGATTGCTTTTGGTCTGCAGATCCTGCCTCCTGCGAGCTCTTAAGGGACTCTATCAGAGGACGGATGTTCTCTCCAGTGTCAGAAGTCTTTCAACAAATACAGAGAACAAAATGAACCACATCTGCCAGCTGTGAGCAAGGTGTCAGAGATGAATTCATACCAGTCCTCACACATGCCTGCCTTCAGCAAACACAAGTGACATCTTTGGCATCAAGAATGCCACACATCTGGATCCCAAAATATTATGAGCCTATACCTGCATTAAACTGAAGAAAAGATCTCCACAAGTACATTTTCTGTGGGGAAATTGTCACTCATTGAAGTGACAGACTTTTATTCAAACTCATTTGATGATTGGCCTGATTTAGAGTCCATTGCAGTCAAACCCAGTGACACAGACACATATACTCCGGCCTCAGTGAAGAATAAATGAAATAGGATTCCTATAACGTCCAAGGTTTTTTTGTTGCATGTTTTACATCCCATTGGTGTCTTACTTAAATTCTTACATCTGTATTCACACAGGAACATTGAGACACAGTACAAAAGTATCCAGTTCAGAGGTCACACCCCTTAGCACACAATTAACAGTGAAAAAAGGGCAAAAACAAAGTAGCAGAAGGGCCCTCTTACTGTTTAACTTAAATATGAAAGATATACACATATAAAATAATGAAGGATGTTAATGGAGCAATTTAGAATTGCACCGTCAACAGAGCAGGTATGGAGGCTTCCCGACTTTCAGTCCCCAGTAGGTCAGGCTTCAGAAACAATGGATACCTATAATTCCTATAATGCAACTCTGCAATTGTAAAGAAAGGGTCTTATTTTCTCAAACCTTTAGAAAGCTACTATCATAACCCCAGAAGACATTATTACACACTTATCAAGCACTCTAATAGGAACACCATGCTGCTGCAGGGGAGTTACTCCCATTGCTCTCACAACCCAAAGTTCTATTGGTTGCAGATCGGGTGACTGGGGAGGCCACTAGCATACACTGAACTCATTGACTTTCACTTTTTGACATGGTACATTATCAGGCTGAAAGTAGCCATTAGAGGATGGTAAATTGTGGCCATAAAGGAATGCACATGATCAGCAACAATGCGCCGATAGGCTGCGGCATTTAGATGTTAATTGATTTGGAATCAAGGCCCCACGTGTGCTAAGAAAACATTCCCACACCATCCTACCACCACCAGCCTGGACTGTTGACACAAGGCACAGTTGGGTTTGCCGATTCATCCTGTGGATGCCAAACTCTGATCCGACCATCTGTAGCGTCAGCAAAAATCCAGACCCATCATACCAGTCTATGTTTTTCCAGTCTTCAACTGTCCAGTTTTGGTGAATCTGTGTCCACTCATGCATATTCAAAGATGCTTTGCTGCTCACCACAGTTGTAAAGAGTGGTTATCAGAGTTACCATAGCCTTTGCGTCCGCTCCTACAGTACCCTCTTCCCAGATCACATGTTCTCCCATATTCTGATGTTTGATATGAATATTAACCGAAGCTCCTGACCTATACAGGTATATGCAGGATTTAATGAATTGCACTGCTGCCATGTGATTGGCTGATTGGATATAGAATAAGTAGGAGGACAAGTGTTCCGGATGTGTTCCATAAATGTATAAATGAATAGAGCTAATGATGATTAAGTTGAACTTCATGTGTAAAATTAGAAGAGTCCCATTTTAATTTGTCTGCTCTATAACTCTCATTCACACTTCCATGTACCATTATGCTGTAAAATATCACTCCCTCACACATGTATACAAGCACGTACACACATAGTAAGTTACAGCTGCTATGTCCTTGTGTTTCATCAGTTAGCAGCAGGGAGCTAACAGCTCATCGCTCAGTGTGTCCTGGAACTGTCTAAAACACAGCACGCGCCCACACACACATACACACACTCTCCTTACCAGGAGGGTTCTCCGCCGTATGGCTTTAAACACATTGAGAATAAAGATATTATTGATTGTTCCCATATGTTTAATACATAAGGGAGAATTAAAAAATTCAACCGAAAATTCATTATCTACATGAATATTTTAATTGGTTGAGAAAGCAATTAACCAAGGTGTGCAACACAACAGATGTGACGATTTACATTGTCCCCAACCTCCGTCTTACAAAAGATTGTTAGTGTTGGTACCTTCCAATATATATTTTAATTGTATGGCCTCTTTGCTGCCAACATGGTCCTGTGTGTGCCATTATTGTATTAAGGACAAGTTTTCCCACCTCTACTCTTGAACATCTATCATGTGGCATAAGGTGCAAAGAGAAATAAGAGAGGTAGGCGAATGTATTCACACATTGTCTCATCTTACACTAGGCGATTTCATTAAATGTTCAATACCAATAATCTCCTCCGAAGACCTATTCACAGAGCTCCCAAAGGCTTTTTACTAAGTCAACTGGAAGAAGTTGTTTCATGAGTAATCTACTCTCACTGATTGGAGGGCAGGTGACTTGGCTGTTAGTGAACATAAACATATCTATCAATACTGTATCATCCTGCTTGGCTTCAAACACTGTTGCGAGGTATATGACAATTCAATTCAGAGACTAACGATTCATCTAAACACTCGTTATGATGTTTTGTACAGCCCTAGATATTTTAGCAAAGAAATCATCTAACCTTGCTGCTAACTACAGCCTAACTAAACTACAAATTGACATGAGCAAATACAAATTAAGGTAATAGCAATAATTACGTTCATAAGTCAAATGTATTTATACAGCACCTTTACAGTTCATAGATCACTGGTCAAGCAGGAGACTGTTCCAAGGTTTTTTTGCAGGGTGCAACTCAAAATTAGCAGCTTCCTTCAGTTTTTAGCCTGGAGCAAGTATCAGCCAACAGACCACCACCAGGGAAACCAACTCATTATATGAAGTTGACGATGATCTCTGGTGCCCAACCACACAGAAGTCTCACCCAATGATGTAAAAGTTTCATGTTCCAATGTGAACATTTTAACGTGATACTGATACATTTTTATTTCATGCTGTGGCAACAATAAACAGATTAAACTCCGGTTCCTTAACTGACACATAAGGTTTGAAGAAAATGAGGAGATAGACTGCGAGGAGCCAACAGAAATCAAATGAGAGCCCCGATGATGCAGCTCACTGTGCTGCAATCCTGCCCCGCAGCTAAAGGCAACATTTTTAGAGCTTCTCTTCAGCTAAATGTGGGACCTTTGCGCTGCCCAGCCTTCAGATGTGAGACCTTGGAAACCAGCATCGTGTGATCCAGGTCTCACAGGACCAACTTGGAAGAAGATTAAGAGATTTTGAGAGAAACGGTCATGTTAAAAATATCAGGCTAAAATGACACGCAGATGGAGAAAAGAATGGTTACAAGGAACTACAAAAGCAGGCCAATTTCAGATCGTCCCATTTCAAACCTTTAGATCTGAAATGAATATTCAATTTGTGAGGAATGGGTATCTCCAGCAGAGGTCAACATTTCCATGAGCATACAGTTTTTTTTAAGAAGGACCAGGGAACCAGTGAACAAATGAAAATAGGTCAGGAAAAACCCAATTTAAGTGATAATATATCTGTGACTGCTGCTCCATTTCGAGAATTCTCAAGAGGTATGTTAGATTTACAGTATATCCTTAGGAGAAAGACAGGTGGGGCGGAGTCGGGGCAAGCGCTTTCTGCCATAACAGCAGGCAGCCATCCTCAATAAACCTGTGGCCGGCTAAATATGGCAAAGGAGGACCGCTATAATTTCAAGGAATCCATCACTGTTCATCACGGCTTTGAAGAATGGATGAGCATTAGTGTATGTGTCACAGCCAACGATGAAATGCTGCTACATCCTACAGACAGATGGCTGCAGAGGCTGACAGTGCCAGACAAGAGGCTGCCTCACATTCAGCTTCTCCAATTAAGCCATGGCTACTGGGTCAGGACGGGCAGAGAGCCGAGGATGTGAGCAAGGAATAAAACAACCGCCGCCAGACACGCACAGTCGCCCCTCTTTCCACTACAAGTACGCACAAAAGCAAAGAAATGGCTTGAGGCTTCTCATTTCTTGCCAAATATTGGCAACTCTGAATTTTGTCAGATGATAACCATTCCCTGCGGGCTTTTACCTTCTACACTGAATTAATTCCTTGAGTTGAGCCAAAGTAAGCTGATGGTTTTTGTCTGGAAACGTGCTCTGCATTCATGGGTCTGCACCATTTAGAAGAGTTTCAAAACTTTGTCTAAAGTTGCTTTTTCAGAAGGAGTAAAAGATTGCTGAGCTTTATTTAGGCTCAGGAGCTGCACAGGGGAATAACATGTCGTGTTTTGTTATAGTCCGATCACTCCATTTCATTTTTTGGTGTAGCTCATAATAAGACAGCCTTGAGCTGTGTCCCGATTTGGGTCTTACTCCTTCAAAGTCCACATTTCGTGAGTGGATACCCAGAAATGGGTCGTCAAGGTTGTCCCATTCCAAAAGCAGGGGTCTTTTGCACAGAACCGGACAATCTCAACTCCATCACCCGACAAGAATGCGAAAGAATTTTGTGACAACCCGCTATGTTGCATCGCAAACAAAAGACCTGCAATCAGCCATGCCTGATTCAAGAGGAGAGTGACTATTTTTCCCCAGCGGTTTCCTATTTTGTTGTGACTTTGATTTCCTCTTTGGGAAGCTAACATGAAAGCTTCTCAGTGAAAAACCAGGGTTGATATTTTCAGATGCTTCTGTCCCAGTTTGTATCGGAGGCAAATGAGATGGGAATTACTGGATGCACATTCACTGTATATGGCATTTGATGACACCCATCAAAACTTCTGATGGGTCTTTGGTTCAAGTGTCAATAATTAATATAGTAATAATAAATAATTCAATAATTTTTTCCCATGTAGTAGATGTGGATTGAGTTACTGGCCCAGTAATATACACAGAAAGTCTTTGTTTGACTTGAAATTAAATGGACATTTGAGATATTTGGGTCAATAAAGTAACTTCCTCTCTACCGCAGAACTTAAAACCATGTGGGCAAGTTACTGATCAAATTTGCTGCATTGCCAAGTTCATGGAATGCTAGTACATGTGGAGCTACAGTTTAACTGTGGCCAAGTTCACTGTTGGGCATGTTAAGTCGAGCTCATTACCATTGAATAGATTGCGATTGATAGTGAGTTTGTTGAATAGAAGGTAGATACATATTTCAATTTCCTGTGATAATTGTGGGATATATTCTTTGAGCTTTTGACAAACCTAGCCAAGTATTTTTTTTGCCTAAATCTAGATGTACTGTACAATGAGGGAAAAGTAAAAATAATAGAAGAGGAAAAAAGAAAAATAAGAAATGTGGAGAAGTCAAACTCCAGCCTTTTGGGTGAAAGTCAGTTATGTACTTTAAAAGCTTTAATAGTAAACCTAACCAAGTATTTGTTTTACCAGAACCGAAATTAAGTAAACACACCAGCCCAAAACAGTTAATTTAATATGCAGGCTCAAACAGGGCACCAATGAACAGGGTCCATTCTTACCACCCGGGCCACATTCTTAGCATGTTCTCAGCTGCAGACAAACCTCCACATGCATAGTGCTGTGAATGACATTTTGTCTGTACAGTCAATAGACAATGAGGGTTAAATTATACCCTTTTAAACACTGACAAAGCAATATTCGCATTACCTGTACGATTGATAACTCTGCATACTGTCGGTCTCAGTAGTGGGTCTTAAAAATTCATAAGGGATATTAATACAGGAGTTGAGCTAAAGAAGACTCATGGTAAATTAATTCTTCACTTTAATACCATCGACCTCAAATAACCCTACGCCTCAACATCTATTTAGCTCTTTCAACATATATTATTCTGGCAGCCATAAAAAAACATTAGCTCTTTCAAATGGATTATAGTCAGCCTCAATAACTGGAGTAAAATAAATGGCTGGAGGGCTGCAATCAGATGAGCACATCTCACAAACGAATCCCTATGATCTGAGATCCTCCTGTTGACTTTGCACAGGGTTTCATAGTATCCATGCTTTGAAACAGCTTGCACACAAGAGAGAGGTACCATGCAGGTTGTTCAGACAAAGTGTTTGCACTGGGCTGGAAAAACAGATGTGTGCAGTTTGTTAAAGCCATGAGGGATTGATGGCAGAAATACAGGCTTTTAAAAAGGAGCAGTCAGCTCGGTGCGTGTGCATGTGTGTGTGCGTGTGTGCATGTTTGTGCGTGTGGTACAAGGTCATTTAGAGGATGTACAGATAGTATATTGGGATGAAATTGTGATAAAGTACACGTTCTCCTTGGCTGTCTCCTTTCGTTGAATGGTCAGAGTTAGGGGAATGTGCCCCTAAGTAAAAGATGCAGTGGTAATCGTTGGTAAACGTCAAAATCGCATAAAACTGTGCATGAGATATTCGCCATACTTATTTGGAGCACAAATTTAATATGACTAGGTGGTGATTCAAAGCACGTTAACGACAGCATTTCTGAGTTGACGTCAAACTCAGATCCGATTCATGGTTTATTAGTCATTAACCCTTTTGATGGAATTAAAATATGCTGCAGTTTGTCTTTTCTCCGTTCAACACTATCTGCATTGTATATGTAGCTGTATACCATAGATAGGTCTGTGACACCCTGAAACAATTAGATATGACATTCCGTACTAAATAGTAATTTAGTAAAATCGTGGGTTCATTGTCCTAAATGACACCAAATATACGGTGCTACAAGACTGTTCCATGTCTCTGAATTTTCTACAAAAAAATGGACACACTCACTGTTGTGGCCTAAACTCAGTGTAAGAACTAGAAGAACTGTAAAGTGGTTAGGGGTCTTGTCTCTGTGGACACTATAACTGACCCTGAAGTTCATGTGAGGTCTACTCGCACTGTGATACTCAACATCAATTAATGCACCGAGGAACCTCGGTTTTGCTGCCACACAGTGACCACACTTGACCGGTTAAAATATAAAAGGGGACAATGGATTGTCTCCTCACGAACTGCAACTAATGACCACATTATCAGTTTTACTGTTAAAGCCAGAATACTCCTCCTTCCCACCGGAACCAATCTTTATCACAGTTTTACTAATGGATTTGGAAGGTCAGCTGCACTGTTCAGCATAGTTTGGAGAACGTGCGACATCAGTTGAAGTATCTTCAGGGATTCGAAAATGACGTCTCACAGGCAGGTTGGAAGCGCGAGCTACATGTTTTCTCGATGCAGTCTGCAGATGGGTAATGAGCGGTCGGCAGGTGTCAGGGAACCCAAAGCTAAGATAAAAGTATGAAGAGACTGTAGTGTTACTTGCACCCTTTACAAGGCCTTGGATGCAAACAATTACACTGAAGTGTTTTGGATTTTATGGCTTAGTATTTGTTTCTTATTTTAAAAATGCAAATTCTGCCTTTGCTAATCATCACAGTAGGGTGCAAATCAGTTTGTGCTTCAATAAATGTTTTCTATATTCATCTCTGTTAATATTTATCTTTTTGTGACTTAATCTCTAAGTCACATACGTTTATATTACTCCCAAATTTCCCCATTGTGGGACGAATAAAGGTATATCTTACTACATTAGGAAAGTGCAAACAACCTCAGACACCACACTGATGAAGGTAAAATATTCAAAAACATTTTAGCAAAACTAGCATTGTGGCTCTCAGGCTGACAATGTTGCTCTGGATGTCCTTACAGATGTTGATGCCACTATTTGCAAACACTGTAATAAAAACTCTTTAGTGCCGTCATCTGTATTACATTTTAATTTGTACACCAAGCCTGCTGTTTAGCTTGAACCCTGTACACACTCGCACCTATTTGCTTGGTCGGTGAAGCTCTGTGATGAGCTGCTCTCAGGGCGAGTTGGTGAACAAATGCGGGTCGTGAGTTAACCATCAGCACGTGTGCGTTACTGTGATTGAAGCTGTCAAATGCTTTTCTGTAGTTTTTCCCCACTTTTGTGTTTGCATCCCCCTCACATTGCATTCAATAAAAACTTAATGGCTGGTTAGATTAGCTTGGTCGGTAACAAGACCATATGGTTTATTTAAAGTAGTAATTTTTTTTTTTTTCTTTTTACCATCAACTGTTTGGCATTGCTTGGATTTCATTGGAATTAATTGAAATTAAAAATGTCACAACAGACTCACATGTAAATATTACATATGCGATTTCTGCAAAGAAACAACCCGTATTTTGTGGTTTGTCTCCCTTGCACCAAAGCCTACTAAGTTTAATATAAATACAGAAGCTGACCATCAGTTGTTGTATCAGTTGGGAATGGTTTCATTTGGTTTTGCTTTTTTTGAATACACTAAGTGACTTCACCCATCGGATGTCAACATATG